>NC_056746.1:1111041841-1111164341 GCF_019279795.1 Protopterus annectens | reverse complement strand
GATTGGACCCAACTGCTTTTACTGAGTAACAGTAACTGGCAAACAGAACAATTTTTCTGATACAACAAAAAATAGATTAGTTATAACATAGTCAATACCTTCTGAAAGTGGAAAAAAAGCGAGAGAAAGATGATCCTTTCTAAAGTCAGTATTATGCACCTCACCTACTACAGATCTACATGCAGCAAGCTGATTTAACATGTATTTAATTATCCAATGAGACACCTACCTGGTCATTGTTGGTAATGTCTACATAAATAGTGCTTCGAGTTGCAAGGGGGCAGGCTTCAGTCACGGTACGAGAAAACATTTTAAACAAGGACCATTCTGAGAAATTAAAACATAAAACAAGTTGCTCAGGTGAACAGGCAAAAATATGATACTTGTAGCACAAAACTATGCTTTTTTAAGGAGGGCAGTGCTCCATCATTTGATTCCCATATACCTTTTTTTCCTTGTCCACTAGTATGGACATCGAGAACAACGGAAAGAGACTGTGTAAGCTCCCAAGAGGTACTCAAACAATCAGAGTCCTGCAAAAAACAAGAAATGGTTTGAAATTAAAAAGTGGCACATTAAAGACCGATTAATCCTGTTAAGCTGCAAGTGCTAAGTACTGTCACTGTATGGCTATCCTCATCATGGCTAATACACTAATGTCCTGGATATGTATTACTGTTGGTTATTCCACAATTAGCAGCAACACAATAAAATCTGAAATACAGCTTCAAAGTATATTAAATACATAACTAAACGTGCTTCTTTCCATGCTCAGTTGCATTATAAAATCTAATGTTTTGCTGGGTTACATTTAATGCTGTTAAGGACAAACACTGGCAGCAATCCTAGATAAGCTAGGTTTCCAAGTTGCACTACCAACATTAAGCTGTAAGCATAGCATAACAGTACAACAGATGCTCACTCACCTTGCAGATGGGTCTGATGTGCACTGCTTGAGAGTGGTAGCTGGTATAAAACAGACGTTCTGCCTTCAGCAAAGTTGCTAGGCCTGCCTGAAAAGAAAAGAAAAGCTAATCAAGGGGTCAACATTCAATCATATGTGCTGCAGGTTCTTTCCATGTCATACTCACTTTATAAACAAGTTCTGCAATAATGGATAAATGCACTGGACACAAATGCTGCAGTAACTGCAGGGAAATAAAGGTCAAAGTAATAATGGATACCTCTAACAGGTAGAGATGGGAAGGCTGTTTTTACACAATCATAAGACTGCTGCATTCTGCAAATTAAACTCAAATTAAATGGAACAATACAGGTGCTAGATGAGCCAAGATACAGCACGATCAGGACATTCAGCAGAAACAAGGAAACTGTGATCACATCAGCAACCTCTTCTTAATACAGAGGCTGGTGACAAGAGGGAGAACTACCGGACAATTAGAAAAGAAAGCAGGAAGGACCACAGAAAATTCAGGAAATTACAGCAGATTAAATGATTCCAGGAAATAAAAAAAATATATATTTGCACAGTGGCTGGACAAAACAGAATACTTAACATCAAAAGTAGTATTTTACTCTGGTGAAACAGCGATTATATGGAAACATGTGATGGGAAAGCAAAACTGAGAAACACTACAAAAGACAGAACCGTGAAAGCAAAAACTGAGCATTATGTACATTACTCTACCAGAACAAGTAAAGAACATAAGACAAACCAGTTTGCACTAAGAAAAGTTTGAAAACGATTACAGGTTAATGACTGCAAATCAACAGTAAATGGCCTGGCATTGGAATATCCTTTTAGTTTAACACAGGCCAAGAACAGTACAACTGCCTTAAAAAGTGAAAGGTCCTAGTTCACACAGGCTCAAATTTCAGTGAACCCTTGGTCACTCAAACCTGAGCAACGAGGGACTTAAAACACCCAAGTGAATCCACTACATGTTCCTTTTTGGCATTTTTATATGAATGACTTGTTCAAGTGGTTTACAATTTAGAGAACTCTCAGGACTTCAAAACACTAAACAGTTCACAAAACTTCCAGGTATGCTCACAGCTACAGTATGTTCTAAGGCAATTCTGTGATGCACGCTGCCAGCTGGAGAACAAATGAACAAAAAATTATTTGAATATTCAGACTCCAGAGTCTGATGACACCACTTTCTACAAAGCTCCTATCAGCATCTCACTGTGTAACCACTCAGGTATGCTGGCATGAATGGTATTGCTACGATGGTGATACAATAAACTCTGACCTTTGCTCAGGATAGTGTCATATCATAATGTGTAGGAAACTTCAGGCTACAACACAACTTTTAATTTTATGTTCGCTGTCTGCAGTGGCAGAAATAAGGTAGCAAGAAAACTGAAGAAATAAGAAAAAAAACATGCTGGACCACTGACCTGATTCAGATGCTCTTAGGTTACAGAAGACAATGACTGGGATTCATCAAAATCCTCATTGCTCACACTAATTACCCAAAATACATTGAGCAATTAGTGCAAAGGTGAGAAAGTGCGACTCAGAACTGGTACAGCCACAAAAGACTACATTATCAGCTTGTTATTCTGCCTCCAAATTGAGCACTGTGCGCAGACCTGACCACACTACCTTTCTCCTTAGAAACCCACACTGCATAAACATAGGTGACCCCTACATACAGGGGCAGACACACACACTCCCAGACCTCACCATATACACACCCACCGATTCTCCACAATCAAGCCCCCCCGCCACAATCATTCACAGACACAGAAAACTCCTCCATTCACCTTCATACAAAAGTCCAAACCCACACACACACACACACACACACACACACACACACACACACAGCCACACTCATGCTCGTATAGGCACATCTGCACAACACAGCATCACCCCCTGACCCCATGTCTTCATTAACTGCACCGTGAAGATTTTGACCACTGTGTTTTATGGCTGTCACTTTCCAACTATGGTAAAATTTTACTAGGCCAAGCAAATAATGAGAAACCGACATTTCTTGGGACAGCACATGGATAACAGCATTAGCCACCTCCCCCTGGACTTCTACACTAGCATGAAACTTGACTCATGAGGCTCTCACAAAAGAAAAGTTCAGTGGTAGAATGACCTCTGTATTCCAAAGGGTCAGCAACATTCTGAAACCATCTATTTTAATGGTTCTACATCTCACCATGACTTTTGAATCCCAGTGATTGTGCTAAGCTAAAATGCAGCTGGAGACACAGCTGTACTCTTTATGGGCCTATGTGAGCACTGCTGGGATTCCCTTAGGGATCACTATGCTTCCTTCAATATGCTGATCAGTGTATACACTATGCTGCATGCATACCATTGCTAAATGATGCAAAGAGTACAAATATTGCTTTTAAATACATCCTTCCCACATATAGTCCTGATATAGCAAGGTCAAGAACCCTAACGTATGTGATGTAGGAGATGTAACAAAGCACATAAACAAAAGAGAAAAAGAATCGGCCTGCTGACAGGAAGGCCTGGGTAATAAATCTGGTTCCTCCAAAGGTGTTTTATTTGTGGGTTGGAGGAGGTTTACATCCTTAAGAGTGTTTGTGGAACTACTTGCCTTATGGAGGTAGAAAAGATCCAGTAGGGTAGAGCTTTTGAGGGCATGGATTGTAAAACAAGCCTGTCCTGGTAGCCAAGTGGTTTTAGATCAATACTCTTTAGTTAGGAACCCATGCGCCTATCTAGCTGCATGTTATTCATGGCTAAGTCCAGACCAAAACTGGTACTACACTCTATAGTTGGTCTTGAGGTGATAATGTCTTCTAACTTGGATGAGATGCCTTGTGAAATGAGATGGGCTACACAGTAGGATTGCTTGACTACTATTACTACATGGTGGACCAAGATGAGAGAACTGTCAACCTAAGTGTCAAGGTCTCCGACTGACTTGTCTGCTCAGAGTGGGGAACTGATTATACTATAAGATGAAGACAAAGGCGATTACCAAATGTGACAATACTTTATTTTTTTTTTTGCATTCAGTTTAAGCCCTTTTTCTGTACATCACAAGTAAGACTATGTTCTTGTTGTAACAATTTTACATCTAGAAGGCAGACAAAAATAACCCACCTTACAGTCAGTGACAAATATGGCAAACCCACATGCTTGGGTTTATGATATGCAAGTCAGAAAAATGTATGCAAAAGGTAGGTGCTCTACTAGCTACTTTCTGAAATGGTAACTACCACCTTAATTATGTGGGATTCTCTACCAGTATCCTACAGCCAATCTGAAATCCATCTTACCATGCAAGGGGCTAGCTTGATGTCTTTTTGTTTATTTACAATGCCAGTGTATGATAGGCCTTTGACAGATCCAGATATGCTTCATGGACTGAAAGACCTTTTCAAATAAATTAAATATACACGACCTTCCCTTGACAAAATAAAAAAAAACTGTTGCAGGTCCTGTTGTTTGAGATTTTGAATATCATACTTTATGCAGTCATAATACGTTCTAGTTTGGTAAATTAAGCTAATTAAGTTGACTGTTCTTAGGTTCACAGGGTTTGTGGTAAGGCCTCCCTTTATGAATGGACATTACAATGGTCATTTTCCATACCTCAAGGCCATGCTCTGCAGCTAGTGCAAAAGGGATTTTAATGAGGGTCTGTCTGGTCCTGTTTATAGGATATCCACGTAAGCTGCTTTTTATTTTTGACAGCACAGGCAGGACCTGCTCCAAAATGACCTTAGGAGATGTATGGGACAGAGATTTGTGTAAATTAATTTAATTTTTCTGGGGAAAATTAAGCACTGAATCTGTCCAGTAAGTAAGTTAGCTGTATCTTTAGGATCAGCATTGATAATACCACTTAGGATTTGTTCAGAACATTGCTAGGTGCCATTTCTCAATTTTCTAATGTAACTGATTGTCCTTGGTTCATTGGGTTTAGTTCTTTACTGACCTTTTTGCTACACTGTTCAATGTGGGTAGCTTTTGATATGCTACATGACTTCAGAAGTTTTTTTTTTTCTTTTCTTTCATTAGAAATCTTATTCAAACTGGAGGACCACCCTGACCGTTTACTTTTTCATTCCCACTGTATCCAGTTCTAGAGGAGAATGTAAGAACTAGAGGGGAATAGAATACAGAGGCATAAGCTATAACTGAAGCTCCAACTAAACTTAGAAGAGTTCATCACAAAATGTGAGTAAGTTTGTACGTTTAAAGTCCTCGAATTCAGAACTATTTACACACGTGGATTTTTCAACTTTAACAGTGATCTGACTTGACCAGAGATGATATATGCCTGATACACCCAGTGGCTATGTAGGTTAAGGACCTGGTCCTGAAAACTCAGGTCCATAGTGGGCTGACTGTTTGTTCTAGGGAACTGTCAGGAATCTTTGGGCATATTTAGCTTTTGAGGTGCAGGTACACCAGTTAAAATGAAGGATAACCGTAATCTCCCACCATAAAAGAATTTTTGTTAAGGACACTTCATAGTACCTTTAGGAATCTTGTGGTGTTCTGGGGACATAAAGAGTGTCGCATAGTGGGCTATAACTTGATAATTTGTCTTGTAATAGGTAAGCTGGAGTTCAATATTTTCAGTTTGTGGATCTCTGGGAATCTGCTTGAGAGGTGATATGACCTCTGACAAATATGTGGAACACCGCTTCAGTTACCTTGAGGCTAGAATGCAGTGCAAATGTTAAATTCAGACAAGAAGGTATGGCTTTCCTTACAGTAAAACCAAGTCTCAGTTATGGCACAGGCACGTAGGTGTTATAATTGCAGGAAGGCCTCAGTCAGGCAATCACCAAGACTTCTGGCATTGTGAAGAGCAACCCTGATACGGTCAAAATTACAGAATTTGCTGTAACTGTCTCTGCAATGTTGGATGTCCAGCAGCCAGATGTAGCCTACAAAGGAACTATGTGCTAAGTTGACTTGGTCTTCCATCTCAACCCAGACCGACATATACTGGACCCCCCATGACACCAATGACTTAGCCAGTTGCTGAAGCCAATCACCTTATGTTTGTATTTAGGAATCTTTCTGGGATTAAGTAGGATTCCACACAGAGCCTGCCTGCATTTAACAAATCATAAACATTTTATGCCAATAAGATGCACAAAATTAGACCTTGTTTTGGTGTGCAACAGTACAACAATCTTCTGTTACATTTCACACCACATGATACATGCTTAACTGCACTAACAAGTAATAAAAAACTACTGTTGTGTCATGTTGAACAACATAAATTCAGTTACAGAACAGACTGTCATATCAATTATCTCCAGTCCTTACAGACCTTCTAATTAATGTGGACAGGTTACCATCATAGTCCCATAACTGTTTAAATTTGTTCTGAACATTTCATACTACGCTTTAGACTTGTGGAGTAATATATATTATGTCCTAACATTCTCACATTTCCTCATTTTCAGTAGTGCAAACAACATATGATTAAATTCTATTTTTTAATGATGAGCAACCCTAGAACTCCTTATCCTAAAGATCTGCAGCTCATGAACAAATGCTGGCAGTTCTAAATAATTTAACAATTTATGAGCCTGAGAGACAAAGACTCTAGAAAAACAGCTGTGATGATGAACTTACAACCAAATACTACTACCATGACAGTGACAAAACTATTTAACTGTGTCTGCCTACAGAACTGAAATACAAAAGCAAACTAAAAGAATGTGACTTTTCAAATGTTGGGGGGGGGGGGTGAAAATATGCTTTAAGTCAGTTCAGAGTTGCAAGGTTACTTCCATACAGTTGTAGCTGTGCAGTTTGGTACATGTGGTACTTACCTTTGACCCACATGGTAACAGCTTCTTCCAAGGAGTAAGATTTTCAGTGCAGGCAATTTCCCTTGGCAGGACAGCATGTCTCAGGAACTTGTGATCAGTTACTATTTATACAAAAACAGATAAGCAAAAAATGTCAACAAAACATCAACACTTTACACCTCAGCCCAACAGAAAACTGCAAACATCCTTCACTTCAATATTTACAAACAGCAGAACATATATGCACATCACAGAAGTTTGTTATCTATGGAGCTTTACACTGTTATTTAGTTTTGGCAACTTGTGGGTTTAGGCAAGTGTCATACAGTTTTCTACTTGGATTAAACTTGGGTCAGATATAATGCAGAGATTTGAAGTTAACTCAGACGGAATGAAGAGCACACCAGCTAGCTGCCTGCAATACTTATTGATACGCTGCAAACTTTCCCAGGTAAGGAAAGTACCAGCCACCTGATATTTAACACACATACATTTAACACCCTCTTCTCAAGAATATACTGGGACTTTCTCACTCAGCTCCCCTTAGATGAAGCCTTCACAGCCTTCAGCTCTACTTTTCTTGATATCAAACTCATTAGCCCCAATCCATAAAATTAAGACAAAAGCGACAATATCTCCTTGGCTAATAAAATCCACACAAACTCTCATGAGGTCCTGGAAAAAATGTCTACAAACAAAAGACCTAGCTGACCTATAACGAACAAAGAAATCTGGTAAAAAAAATCAATAAAGATAAAGAATTTTACAACAATCCTCAACAACACTAAAATCTGATCCAAAAAAATGTTGGCACGCAATACACCAAATACTTCATCCTGGTAAATCTACTTCACCCAACCCTTGCCCTGACAAGTCACCAGTAGAAACTGCCAACACCTTCAATACTTACTTCATTGAATCTATATCCAAACTATTCAACCCCAACAGCTCCAATATAAGTACTCCCACAGGGCCTGTTTCCTCTTCTACTACTGCGTCTCTCAATACTTTCGCCTCAAGCCTGTGTCCACTACATATATCAGTACCCTGCTCTCTAAGCTGAAACCATGCTCAGTATCTCCTGACATCCCCCATCATACTTTCTCCAGATAGCTGCACACTCACTTGCCTTACCCATCTCTATTATTATAAATTGTTCTCTGAATCAAAAGTAACATCTATCTGGAAACAGTTCTACAGCCTACCTATCCATAAAGGAGGTAACTCCTCTGAAATCTCTAATTTCAGACCCATTGCCATCCTCTCCCCTCTGTCAAAAGTATTAGAAAAATGCATACATACTCAATTCATGCAACACCCAAGGAGAACCTACTTACTCCTACAAAACATGGTTTTCGGCCAAAACATAGCACCTACACTGCTCTCTTGTCTTTTCTCAATACTATTTCCCTGGCTAGAAATGACCATAAACTTATGTCCTGTCTCTTCCTGGATCTCTCAAAGGCCTTTGATATTGTTTCTCACTCTCTACTACTAAACAAATTGTCCAACCTCAACTTCTTCCCAGATACAGTAGCATGGTTCGCAAGCTATCTTACTGACAAACTTCAGTCAATGAGATGGGACACTGCTCTATCCACTCCCCTTCCTATAAAATGGGGGTCCCTCAAGGATCTATTTTAGGACCGCTACTTTTCAACATTTTCACCAGCTTGCTCTATACCTCCTGTCCACACTCCTCTATTATCCAATATGCTGATGCCTCTACAGTTATAACAATAGCTAACTCTCCCTCTGAACTATTATCCACTACTCAGTCTTCCTTTAATTCAATGGAAACATGGCTCTCTAACAATCCACTTATCTCAACCCAAAAAAAAAAAAATAAATAAATAAATAAATAAAACTACTACTCTTCCTCCCAAAAAAGGTAAATCACATTAAGTCCTCCTTTTCTATTCTATCCCTTAACAATACCGCCATAGTAGTAGAAGCTAGCACAAAACTATTCAGCGTTACAGTTGATGATCAATTAAAATTTGATCTTCGCATAAATAATTGTATTAGGAAAACTCACCTCAAACTAGGTCTATTATATAGAAATAAAACATTTTTCACCCAGGAAGCAAGAATTGCTCTCACTCACACTTACCTTCTCCCCCCTGCTTAACTTACTGCTCACAAATCTTCACTAACCTTAACTCCTCTCTCCTTGTTAGACTACAGTCTACATACCACAAAATAGCTAGATTTGCAACTCAACAATCCCATAAATCCCATCCCACTGTCTCTCTCTCTAAAATATTTGAACTGGCTTGAACTGCCTCACCTCCTCCTCCTCTCTCAGCTTCAAACCACACACTCTATTCTTTATCAGCCATCATATTGCCCAGCCTTACACTCTGTCATCTCCTACTATGCTCCTACAAGAAACCTCTGCAGCTCTTCCCAAGATCTATTAAATATCTATAAGCCCAAGACTAAAGCAGGGTGCAGCCTATATAGCTACCACCCCTCCACTGCATGGAACAGACTCCCCCTAGAAATCCGAACACACACACACATCCCAAACAATTTAAACTAACCTTAAAAAATATTTTAAAGGGCAATGGATCTGCCACTGCTCTAACCCTCCGTAAAAACACCCATTTTACCAACTTCTCCTCCTTTTCTTATACCTCACTATTTTCCTGTTCTATTGACCACAAAAAAGAAAACACACACACACACATACATATATATACATACAGATATACACACATTATAATTTTTCTATGTTCCTGTTTGATTTTGTTTGACTTTTACTAATACTTATAAAAATGTTGTAAAACTAAGTATTGTTGTGGCTGTTATCTAGTTGTTTGATATGAACTACTACTTTTTATACTATTGTATACATAACTAAACTTATCAGTATAAAATGGAGCTTTTCTCCCCGGGCCTCTGCTGAAAAAGGGGCTTTGGCTCAGTCAGACATTCCGGGTCAACAAATGTAAACTAAATAAAATAAAATAAATATCCATGCAAACCAAGGAATACCACTACTGGGGTCAATCAGTGCTGAGTGTGTAAATGCAAGATGCTTAGCTGTACTAAGGACAAGAAAAAAAAAACACATGATGGTTTAGATGGAGGAAAGGAGGCGGGGGTGCATGATGGTTCACGGTCACACAGCTAACCAAATTGAAGGAAATATTTATTTCTTCTAGAATGAAGCAACTGACTTCACAGTTACTATTACAGACTACCACACTGCTCCATTACACCTCACATGCCAATAAATCCCCAAACACTTCCTGTAACACCATATCACTCCTTTAAAGGCATAACCATTTACAGGCTGGCAAATTCTTTACTCACCGTTCACTATTCCCAGTGGCTTGAAGGAAGCTGTTGGACTGACAGTGTTAGTTGAATCAACGAAGTTCAGAGAAGCACAAAATATTCCAGACAGAACATTTGTGAGCTCTTTCCAAGACCTATCTATGCTAAAAGAAGAAGAAATATGTACTGTTACTTAAATAGCTACTTTTAAACCAAATTAATCTGCAGCTCTTTTTTTCCATCAATTAGACACCATAATTACAGTAAAAGTTTCAGCAAATGTGGCACACAATGAAACAGTACTTTGAAAATAGACACAATTCTAACAATATCAAACCACTGTGTGCCCAAGTTACAGCAGAAGTGAAGTCTGAGAGGCTTCTTTAGAAGTGGGGACCAGACACATATGCAGTGACAATCACTAGGCAAAGGGGAGCAGAAATCTTCCAATACCTCTACAGTTACAAGGCAGTATACACAGCAACTGACAACCAGCTAATTCTTAGATAAATTAACAAGGTGAGAGATATAATTACACAATATCACTGGAGGCAAGGCTCTCAAATACAAATACTTATAATACCAAATGGTTTGTCAAAAACAAACTGTATCCATCACTCATACTTTGAACCAGATACATAGGTCCACGCTCTTCACTGTAACCTTCCTTAAACCTGAAGGCCTCCCCACACATTGGACCCACAATGAATATTTTCAGCAACCTCAAAAGCACTCTAGCAAAACAACACCCACCATGACACAAACGGCTACATCTCCCGGCATCTCAACCTCTAAGCCCATTTTATTTATTTATTTTATTTTGCATTTGTTAACAGAGAGTCCGACTGGATACATATCCATTTTCAGGAGAGGCCCAGGGAGAAAGGCTCCACATGTGCAAAAAAAAAAAAAAAAAAAAAAAAAAAAAAAAAAAAAAAAATAATGACAATCAATATTCATGATTACATTGAAAATTTAAAAATTTAAACATTTAAAATAGTGATTTATATATATATATATACATACATACATATACACACACACACACACACACACAAGGTGTATATATATGTATATGTATATATATATATATATATATATATATATATATATATATATATTTATATATACGGTTACATTGAAGTTTAGCAGCTTTGTAGGTTTATAGTATGAAATATGTACAGAAATCGTTACAGAGCATAGGAGTGTATAGAATGACATGATACACTGATTGATGTCACAGATGACAAAAAGGAGAAAAAGGTGGTTAGTTAAGAAGGGGAGTTTGAAATTAGATGTAGAAGGGTTAAAAATATGGTCTTAGAATGGCTAGGATAACAGGTTATTAAAGAGTTAAAAACATGGCATTAGAGTGGTTAGGGATAGCAAGTTAACATCATTATAATATCGTTCTAAAGATAGTTGAGAAGTGTATATAGTCTGCAAACAACCATACAACTCAATTTTTTGGTCTTAAAGGACTCCATGAGACACACAGACGTCCCACTCACCAGGCTGAGTAAGGACAGAGTCACAGTTGTTTGCCTGCCGAGAGGCCAGGATTCGACAGACCATGCTTGCACTCAGGTCACTGAACAATATGTACCAGTATGAGTCACAGTTCATGTGGGTGTAAATGACCTGAAACATATCTTCTTGGACTGTATGAAGAGACATGATGGGAGTCCTTGAACTGTGCGTGTCCTAGGCTGGTATGAGCCTACCACTGAGCAGCATTCTGCCTTCTCCAAAGATGATGCCATAATATAAAACAGAAAAGTTTAACAACTGGCTCTGTTTTTGATATCATTTGAAGTAGGTATGAGGCAGCCTAGGAGGCTATAGTAGACAGACCATGCTGCTTTGCCAAGGTTTGTACCTGCTCGTCCCCTTTAGGCTTTATGTTGCTACCTAAAACTCTACCCCCATGCCTTTTTAGGCATGGTCATTCTGATAAACCTGCCAACACAGAAAAAACAATTCACAAACATTAAAGGTGTTACTGCTCAATGACAAAACTCCACCACCTGTAGGCTCTCTTCACCCTGCAGAATGTAGACATTTGTACAGTTAGTAATACCTGTGGAGTATACCTCAGCAGTGTGGGGCAACAATGCCTTTTACTCATTTAGACTACCTATGGCACAAGAAGGGATGAAAGGTGGAGGTGTCTCAGTTTACATCAAAAACACACCTCAAAGATGGTCAATCAGTATGATGTGCTTAAGCTACTCCACATCCAAATTACCATATGGTGTGGTATGGGACTTTACAAGTTACAGGCCTTCCCTCCATGACCCAGAAAATCTATAATACATATTTAAAATGTACTGGTAGATGCATTCAAGAGCAAAGTCAGGAGGAAGACAGCTTACCTTGGCTGGAAACAGAATAGAAAGTCACAGGAAAGAGTACTCAGCATCACAGAAAGGAGAGAAGAGACCGAGAAGGAAGCAGGTGCAGTTGGGAATAGAACAGAAGAATAAAACTTTGACGTGAATTAAGAAAAGTAATACAGAAAGAAAGACGGACAAATCAGGCAATTACAAAACTAAAGGGTTACACAGTACAAATGGATAGGCAGTAGTAGAAAGGCAGGTTTTTCAGTCATAAATGCCATATCTCTACACAACTCCCCAGGCTTTTTATTTTATATTTAGTTACTCGGGTAGTGCATTGATCACAGCTGACCATTTGCAGGCACAGCCTGGGAGAAAAAAAATCACAAGTAATATACAAGTAGTGTAAAAAAAGAAAGTGCAGGTAGTAAATTCACAAGTAGCAAACAGAGTGGTTCAAAAGAAAGGCAAGGCAGCATAACTTTTCACATTGAGATGTCGAAGCACACAACAAATTGAAATGAAGCACCCAAGGAATAGTATGGAAGGGATATACAAATAAATTAGTTGGTGGATCTTCAGGAAAATGGAGTACTTTATATGTACATACATTAAAAGTAAGAAAGGGGAGAAGGAGTGGCAAGGCCGAATTAGGTAATGTGACCTTTAGTATGACAGGTCTGCTTGGCGTGAAGTTTAAGAGGGATTTAAAGATCTTATCTGAACAGGAATAAAGTTAAAGTTTGTCTGATGAGTGGAGGGAAGAATTTCCCAAAGGGAATTGGGGGGGGGGGTGAACTGGGTTACCACCTGTTCCTCTGTACTTAGGACAGTCTTTATCTGGGTAGTTGCATTACATAAAAAACATGAAAAATAGCAAATGTCCTGAGATTTTTAGGACAAAATCTTTCTAAATTTCCCCAATAAATCACATACAAATTATTTTTCATCTGAAACACCTTGATATATTACGAGCAACTGAAATTGGGTTTATAACAGCAAGCTTTTATTACGGGAAAATATAGCCCAGCTCTTTGCATTGATTATTGGTATAGTTTTGTCCTGCAAAATGTCACAATTACATTAAAAATAGTCCACTTTAGGCAGCTGAAAAGGTATCAACCATAGGTGAAACTAGAGAAGGCACTCCATTCCTTTCCTTGTAGAGTTGGAGAAAGGTGAAGTCTGAGGAGCACAAGTTGTGCAAGGAGAACTTTTCCACACTTTCAAGTTGTAAAAGGATTTAGGTAATTTTGTTCATTACTTAACAAGGGCTACTTCTGCTAATCTGTCAGGAGACGTTGGTGGCTGTTAGTGTCAATTACCTTTGCAAAGTCCAGGAGCAAGGAACCAACACAGCCAGTAAAAGAACACATCATTCTACAACTGTACCTATATCCAGAATACAGAGACTATTCTGCATCTAGGACAGTCAACATGATGGAATTTTTGTAAGTTTAGTCAACGATATGTTGAAAGATGTAAAATGGATACATTTTTTCAAACTGCAAGAATGGGCATAGCAAGACATGCACGGCAAAGGTTGCAATGATCATCAGAAGGATGGAAGTATTACAAGGTTGCAGTTCTTGGTACCCTAGAAACACATTTTTTATCTCCTCCCTTCTAGACTTACCAACCACCAATAATCAATTCCCAGGCCAAACTTTCCTCTGAGTCATTGTGTGCTGCTTCGAGCTTCTACTGCGCAGTCCACTCCAACAAAGACTACAGCCTTCAAATAATTAAATACAATAATGTTAATAGAAGCATCTTCTCTCTCTTTTGTAAAGCAATTTAAGGGCAGGTGTAATTTGATAGTACTACACCTCTATTTCCCCCACAAAAAGCTGGACATTTATTTCATAGAATTGTGGTATTAGAAGACCACTCTCTTTAACAGTCTCCTGAGTGGGACCCAGTCTAAATTCTATCATTTCCCTCACTGAGGGAAATACGTAATTAAAGATCCTGCTTTACATGAGAGCGCCTCTAAGGTGCTTTAATATACCTGACTGAGGTGGTCATTATCTGGGAATAGCTGTTCAAGGCAGTTAAACTCTTGGAAGGACAAGGTAGCATTCTGAAATTCCTAATACTCTAGCTAGCAGTTGAACAGCAAACCCAGCACACCCAATATCCAGCTCCACTCCCAAGTCTAAATGATAGCCTTTTTTTTGAGGGCTTACCTTTCCAGCTTGGTCCTGCTCCCCACTCTCGCTCACCCTCGCTAACACTCAGGCTCACTCCGCCTCCCTACCCCTACCCCTGCCAATTCCCACCCCACATCAATGACATTTATACATAGCTATCCACTCCCCCACACACCCAACAACCAATCCATCTCTCTCCCACCCCACATTTATTCCAAACATACCACACCTACAAATCCAACCAATTTCCACCTTCTCCTTAACAATGAAGACATACTTCCTGCAAACAAGTCACTTACTATCCTTCTTAGTATTGCCTATCACACTACATCTTACAACTACCCGGCAGAACAGGACAACTTCCCACAACCCCATAAAGCCACTGCCAATTTCTTCCCATCCCATCTCCTTACCTCCCAATAATTAACCCTCTAGCTAATAGCTGTTACTGCTATAAGCTATAGCCATATTAGACACTTTTCTTTAAACTTACACCAAATCAACAGCAACCCAAAAAATACTGCAAAATTACCATATACTAGAAAACTAGCAAAATTATATGTATCAATGGGTTCATCACCAAAGCACCTGAGTGTGCTGGGTGTGATATCTACTCCAAACCCAGGACCCACAGTACAAGTCCTCTGACCAATTCACATCAGCTTCCCAAGACAACACAACTTAACTCCAGGTGATTAAAACAGTCTACTCCCTCCTAAACCTTCAAATATTAGAAACAAACAATGAAAACACATGAACTATACACTCAATTCTCTCTCAATACTCCCCAGATATTGTCAGTATAACAAAAACATGGCTAAAACCATCTACCCAAGATACCGAGATCCTACCACCTGGATATAGTATGCTTAGGTAAGACAGATTAGGTAAAGGGTGGAGGCCATTGCCCTGTTGTACAAAAACAGTTTATCCATAACTAAACTCGAGGTAACCACACCCCTTTTTAGAAAAAGCAGAAATTTCTTAGCAAAGCTTAAAATAAGCAACAGAAAAGCCATCAACCTAGTAACAGGATATATCCCACAAGGCAATAACATCCCTATATGGTAGACATTCCTTCAATGGTTACCTCAATCCATGCCTCAAGAGACCATTGTATTAGGGTGACTTTAATATAGACTGGCTCACATGCTCTGCTCAACTACCCACTGCCAACCATATCGTCACAATATTCATATCTTCTCTCAAGCAATCAAACAGCCCACCAGAATAGTCAAAACAGTAAAAAAAAAAGCCTATTAGATTGGATCTTACTAAATAAAATACTCCTTGCCCTACTTAGCTGGAACCCTTCCAGACCTGGCATTGATTGACCTTCAAACTACTTTCTTATTTAAATACAACTCCCATCACCTCCCAAGTCCTACACTTCAAAACAATTAGAAACAAAAACACGCAACCCCACTCACTTCAGACAAGAACTAAAGCTGATATAATTAGTCTGACCTTTATTACCACCCAGCAAACAAAGCTATATTCTAACACTTCAACTCCCAATTTTCTTAGATATATTAAACAGACATCGCGCCTTGTAAGAACTCCTAGAGTAATCGCCAAAACCAGTTCCATGGTTAACTAGAAAAACTAGGCAAAAATAGCTGAAAAAAATAGAGCCTCGACAACCCGAGGCTCGAATAAAAGCCCTAGTACACAGCAAGCCTAACAACAGGATTAGAATCTAACAAAAAAAACTAGTTATCCTTAAGACAAGAGAAACTACTTCATTACCCATCAAACCCAACACATGAATAACAACCCTAAGAAATTCTGGGCAGGTTAAACAAGTTACTACACCCTGGTAAAACCATTACCCCACCCCCATCAGGGTTTAAGTAACAAAAGACAAATATAGCTGAATCATTCATATAACATTCTTTACTGAAACCGCACAAGCTCTAGTCCAACAACATCTCACTGTCACTACAACAGGTGTCCCTATCATTTCCAGCCAACTACATGCCCACTTTTAAACTGCAACCCACCCCAACCTCCTACATAAGAAAACTGCTATCCCAGCTGAAACCCACACAAACACTAGGAATAGATTTCTCTCAATGAATTTCTAAAACTAGCAGCACTAGAAATAGCAAAATGCTTTATACTAATCAATAGATCAATTACTGAATCCGAGCAGTGCCCACAGATCTGAAAAACTGCCTATCAGTACCCTCTTCACAAAGGTGGCACTTCCTAGACATTAATCCAATTCACCGACCAATCGCTTATTCTGTCTCCACTGGCTAAAATATTAGAAACTGCATCCACCAGGCACCAAAACCCACCTTATAAATCAGGAATTTTATCTCCAACTCAGCAATGGTTTCCGCCCAGGTCATAGTACCACCACAGCTCTGTATAGCATTCTCAGATAAATTATAAACCATAAAACAGGAACAATAGTAAACTTACTTTTGCCCTTTTTAGACCTATCAAAAGCTCTTTGATGGTTAGCCAAGTGACAAATCTCATCTAAGTACCTCTAAAAACCTAGGGATTGGACAACCAATCAACTTCTGGCTTTGACAACTATCTAGGGACAGGCAACATAGCAGTATCGGTGATTAACAATAACTTGTCTCCACTCCTTTACCATTCAATTTGGGGTACCTCAGGATCAATACTGTCCTTGCTATTCTCAATTTTTCACAAAACACCCCACTCAACAGAAAATACAGCTAGCCTTATCCAATAAAAATGTAAATAAATATGGAATTTTAAAATTTTGATGCTGTGTCAGATAGGTTTTCCCAAATAGTTTATTTGCTGGAAGGCCTTTTCTGTAGGTAAGTTTATAGGGCACCAAGGGATGGTTTAGTTGGGATCTGAACAGCACTTGAACTTGGTGGTGTGTTACTCGACAATCCTGTAGAGGTTTGTACTTATAAGTTCTACCGCCACCAAGTTCATTAGGGCGCGTGCTTGCTGGAATTAGCTCAAAACTGGATTGGACCCAACTGCTTTTAACTGAGTAACAGTAACTGGCAAACAGAACAATTTTTCTGATACAACAAAAATAGATTAGTTATAACATGTAGTCAATACCTTCTGAAAGTGGAAAAAAAGCGTAGAGAAAGATGATCCTTCTAAAGTCAGTATTATGCATCCCCACCTACTACAGATCTACATGCAGCAAGCTGATTTAACATGTATTTAATTATCCAATGAGACATTCCTTACCTGGGGTCATTGTTGGTAATGTCTACATAAATAGTGCTTCGAGTTGCAAGGGGGCAGGCTTCAGTCACGGTACGAGAAAACATTTTAAACAAGGACCATTCTGAGAAATTAAAACATAAAACAAGTTGCTCAGGTGAACAGGCAAAAATATGATACTTGTAGCACAAAACTATGCTTTTAAGGAGTGGCAGTGCTCCATCATTTGATTCCCATATACCTTTTTTTTTTTTCCTTGTCCACTAGTATGGACATCGAGAACAACGGAAAAAAAAAAGTTAAGAGACTGTGTAAGTTCCCAAGAGGTACTCAAACAATCAGAGTCCTGCAAAATACACGCAATGCTTTGCAATTAAAAAGTCGCACATTCAACACCGATTAATCCTGTTAAGCTGCAAGTGCTAAGTACTGTCACTGTATGGCTATCCTCATCATGGCTAATACACTAATGTCCTGGATATGTATTACTGTTGGTTATTCCACAATTAGCAGCAACACAATAAAATCTGAAATACAGCTTCAAAGTATATTAAATACATAACTAAACGTGCTTCTTTCCATGCTCAGTTGCATTATAAAATCTAATGTTTTGCTGGGTTACATTTAATGCTGTTAAGGACAAACACTGGCAGCAATCCTAGATAAGCTAGGTTTCCAAGTTGCACTACCAACATTAAGCTGTAAGCATAGCATAACAGTACAACAGATGCTCACTCACCTTGCAGATGGGTCTGATGTGCACTGCTTGAGAGTGGTAGCTGGTATAAAACAGACGTTCTGCCTTCAGCAAAGTTGCTAGGCCTGCCTGAAAAGAAAAGAAAAGCTAATCAAGGGGTCAACATTCAATCATATGTGCTGCAGGTTCTTTCCATGTCATACTCACTTTATAAACAAGTTCTGCAATAATGGATAAATGCACTGGACACAAATGCTGCAGTAACTGCAGGGAAATAAATGTCAAAGTAATAATGGATACCTCTAACAGGTAGAGATGGGAAGGCTGTTTTTACACAATCATAAGACTGCTGCATTCTGCAAATTAAACTCAAAATTAAATGGAACAATACAGGTGCTAGATGAGCCAAGATACAGCACGATCAGGACATTCAGCAGAAACAAGGAAACTGTGATCACATCAGCAACCTCTTCTTAATACAGAGGCTGGTGACAAGAGGGAGAACTACCGGACAATTAGAAAAGAAAGCAGGAAGGACCACAGAAAATTCAGGAAATTACAGCAGATTAAATGATTCCAGGAAATAAAAAAAATATATATTTGCACAGTGGCTGGACAAAACAGAATACTTAACATCAAAAGTAGTATTTTACTCTGGTGAAACAGCGATTATATGGAAACATGTGATGGGAAAGCAAAACTGAGAAACACTACAAAAGACAGAACCGTGAAAGCAAAAACTGAGCATTATGTACATTACTCTACCAGAACAAGTAAAGAACATAAGACAAACCAGTTTGCACTAAGAAAAGTTTGAAAACGATTACAGGTTAATGACTGCAAATCAACAGTAAATGGCCTGGCATTGGAATATCCTTTTAGTTTAACACAGGCCAAGAACAGTACAACTGCCTTAAAAAGTGAAAGGTCCTAGTTCACACAGGCTCAAATTTCAGTGAACCCTTGGTCACTCAAACCTGAGCAACGAGGGACTTAAAACACCCAAGTGAATCCACTACATGTTCCTTTTTGGCATTTTTATATGAATGACTTGTTCAAGTGGTTTACAATTTAGAGAACTCTCAGGACTTCAAAACACTAAACAGTTCACAAAACTTCCAGGTATGCTCACAGCTACAGTATGTTCTAAGGCAATTCTGTGATGCACGCTGCCAGCTGGAGAACAAATGAACAAAAAATTATTTGAATATTCAGACTCCAGAGTCTGATGACACCACTTTCTACAAAGCTCCTATCAGCATCTCACTGTGTAACCACTCAGGTATGCTGGCATGAATGGTATTGCTACGATGGTGATACAATAAACTCTGACCTTTGCTCAGGATAGTGTCATATCATAATGTGTAGGAAACTTCAGGCTACAACACAACTTTTAATTTTATGTTCGCTGTCTGCAGTGGCAGAAATAAGGTAGCAAGAAAACTGAAGAAATAAGAAAAAAAACATGCTGGACCACTGACCTGATTCAGATGCTCTTAGGTTACAGAAGACAATGACTGGGATTCATCAAAATCCTCATTGCTCACACTAATTACCCAAAATACATTGAGCAATTAGTGCAAAGGTGAGAAAGTGCGACTCAGAACTGGTACAGCCACAAAAGACTACATTATCAGCTTGTTATTCTGCCTCCAAATTGAGCACTGTGCGCAGACCTGACCACACTACCTTTCTCCTTAGAAACCCACACTGCATAAACATAGGTGACCCCTACATACAGGGGCAGACACACACACTCCCAGACCTCACCATATACACACCCACCGTACTTCTCCACAATCAAGCCCCCCCACGCCACAATCATTCACAGACACAGAAAACTCCTCCATTCACCTTCATACAAAAGTCCAAACCCACACACACACACACACACACACACACACACACACACACACACACACACAGCCACACTCATGCTCGTATAGGCACATCTGCACAACACAGCATCACCCCCTGACCCCATGTCTTCATTAACTGCACCGTGAAGATTTTGACCACTGTGTTTTATGGCTGTCACTTTCCAACTATGGTAAAATTTTACTAGGCCAAGCAAATAATGAGAAACCGACATTTCTTGGGACAGCACATGGATAACAGCATTAGCCACCTCCCCCTGGACTTCTACACTAGCATGAAACTTGACTCATGAGGCTCTCACAAAAGAAAAGTTCAGTGGTAGAATGACCTCTGTATTCCAAAGGGTCAGCAACATTCTGAAACCATCTATTTTAATGGTTCTACATCTCACCATGACTTTTTGAATCCCAGTGATTGTGCTAAGCTAAAATGCAGCTGGAGACACAGCTGTACTCTTTATGGGCCTATGTGAGCACTGCTGGGATTCCCTTAGGGATCACTATGCTTCCTCCAATATGCTGATCAGTGTATACACTATGCTGCATGCATACCATTGCTAAATGATGCAAAGAGTACAAATATTGCTTTTAAATACATCCTTCCCACATATAGTCCTGATATAGCAAGGTCAAGAACCCTAACGTATGTGATGTAGGAGATGTAACAAAGCACATAAACAAAAGAGAAAAAGAATCGGCCTGCTGACAGGAAGGCCTGGGTAATAAATCTGGTTCCTCCAAAGGTGTTTTATTTGTGGGTTGGAGGAGGTTTACATCCTTAAGAGTGTTTGTGGAACTACTTGCCTTATGGAGGTAGAAAAGATCCAGTAGGGTAGAGCTTTTGAGGGCATGGATTGTAAAACAAGCCTGTCCTGGTAGCCAAGTGGTTTTAGATCAATACTCTTTAGTTAGGAACCCATGCGCCTATCTAGCTGCATGTTATTCATGGCTAAGTCCAGACCAAAACTGGTACTACACTCTATAGTTGGTCTTGAGGTGATAATGTCTTCTAACTTGGATGAGATGCCTTGTGAAATGAGATGGGCTACACAGTAGGATTGCTTGACTACTATTACTACATGGTGGACCAAGATGAGAGAACTGTCAACCTAAGTGTCAAGGTCTCCGACTGACTTGTCTGCTCAGAGTGGGGAACTGATTATACTATAAGATGAAGACAAAGGCGATTACCAAATGTGACAATACTGTATTTTTTTTTTTGCATTCAGTTTAAGCCCTTTTTCTGTACATCACAAGTAAGACTATGTTCTTGTTGTAACAATTTTACATCTAGAAGGCAGACAAAAATAACCCACCTTACAGTCAGTGACAAATATGGCAAACCCACATGCTTGGGTTTATGATATGTAAGTCAGAAAAATGTATGCAAAAGGTAGGTGCTCTACTAGCTACTTTCTGAAATGGTAACTACCACCTTAATTATGTGGGATTCTCTACCAGTATCCTACAGCCAATCTGAAATCCATCTTACCATGCAAGGGGCTAGCTTGATGTCTTTTTGTTTATTTACAATGCCAGTGTATGATAGGCCTTTGACAGATCCAGATATGCTTCATGGACTGAAAGACCTTTTCAAATAAATTAAATATACACGACCTTCCCTTGACAAAATAAAAAAAAAACTGTTGCAGGTCCTGTTGTTTGAGATTTTGAATATCATACTTTATGCAGTCATAATACGTTCTAGTTTGGTAAATTAAGCTAATTAAGTTGACTGTTCTTAGGTTCACAGGGTTTGTGGTAAGGCCTCCCTTTATGAATGGACATTACAATGGTCATTTTCCATACCTCAAGGCCATGCTCTGCAGCTAGTGCAAAAGGGATTTTAATGAGGGTCTGTCTGGTCCTGTTTATAGGATATCCACGTAAGCTGCTTTTTATTTTTGACAGCACAGGCAGGACCTGCTCCAAAATGACCTTAGGAGATGTATGGGACAGAGATTTGTGTAAATTAATTTAATTTTTCTGGGGAAAATTAAGCACTGAATCTGTCCAGTAAGTAAGTTAGCTGTATCTTTAGGATCAGCATTGATAATACCACTTAGGATTTGTTCAGAACATTGCTAGGTGCCATTTCTCAATTTTCTAATGTAACTGATTGTCCTTGGTTCATTGGGTTTAGTTCTTTACTGACCTTTTTGCTACACTGTTCAATGTGGGTAGCTTTTGATATGCTACATGACTTCAGAAGTTTTTTTTTTTCTTTTCTTTCATTAGAAATCTTATTCAAACTGGAGGACCACCCTGACCGTTTACTTTTTCATTCCCACTGTATCCAGTTCTAGAGGAGAATGTAAGAACTAGAGGGGAATAGAATACAGAGGCATAAGCTATAACTGAAGCTCCAACTAAACTTAGAAGAGTTCATCACAAAATGTGAGTAAGTTTGTACGTTTAAAGTCCTCGAATTCAGAACTATTTACACACGTGGATTTTTCAACTTTAACAGTGATCTGACTTGACCAGAGATGATATATGCCTGATACACCCAGTGGCTATGTAGGTTAAGGACCTGGTCCTGAAAACTCAGGTCCATAGTGGGCTGACTGTTTGTTCTAGGGAACTGTCAGGAATCTTTGGGCATATTTAGCTTTTGAGGTGCAGGTACACCAGTTAAAATGAAGGATAACCGTAATCTCCCACCATAAAAGAATTTTTGTTAAGGACACTTCAGCGAGTACCTTTAGGAATCTTGTGGTGTTCTGGGGACATAAAGAGTGTCGCATAGTGGGCTATAACTTGATAATTTGTCTTGTAATAGGTAAGCTGGAGTTCAATATTTTCAGTTTGTGGATCTCTGGGAATCTGCTTGAGAGGTGATATGACCTCTGACAAATATGTGGAACACCGCTTCAGTTACCTTGAGGCTATAATGCAGTGCAAATGTTAAATCCAGACAAGAAGGTATGGCTTTCCTTACAGTAAAACCAAGTCTCAGTTATGGCACAGGCACGTAGGTGTTATAATTGCAGGAAGGCCTCAGTCAGGCAATCACCAAGACTTCTGGCATTGTGAAGAGCAACCCTGATACGGTCAAAATTACAGAATTTGCTGTAACTGTCTCTGCAATGTTGGATGTCCAGCAGCCAGATGTAGCCTACAAAGGAACTATGTGCGCAAGTTGACTTGGTCTTCCATCTCAACCCAGACCGACATATACTGGACCCCCCATGACACCAATGACTTAGCCAGTTGCTGAAGCCAATCACCTTATGTTTGTATTTAGGAATCTTTCTGGGATTAAGTAGGATTCCACACAGAGCCTGCCTGCATTTAACAAATCATAAACATTTTATGCCAATAAGATGCACAAAATTAGACCTTGTTTTGGTGTGCAACAGTACAACAATCTTCTGTTACATTTCACACCACATGATACATGCTTAACTGCACTAACAAGTAATAAAAAACTACTGTTGTGTCATGTTGAACAACATAAATTCAGTTACAGAACAGACTGTCATATCAATTATCTCCAGTCCTTACAGACCTTCTAATTAATGTGGACAGGTTACCATCATAGTCCCATAACTGTTTAAATTTGTTCTGAACATTTCATACTACGTTTTAGACTTGTGGAGTAATATATATTATGTCCTAACATTCTCACATTTCCTCATTTTCAGTAGTGCAAACAACATATGATTAAATTCTATTTTTTAATGATGAGCAACCCTAGAACTCCTTATCCTAAAGATCTGCAGCTCATGAACAAATGCTGGCAGTTCTAAATAATTTAACAATTTATGAGCCTGAGAGACAAAGACTCTAGAAAAACAGCTGTGATGATGAACTTACAACCAAATACTACTACCATGACAGTGACAAAACTATTTAACTGTGTCTGCCTACAGAACTGAAATACAAAAGCAAACTAAAAGAATGTGACTTTTCAAATGTTGGGGGGGGGGGGTGAAAATATGCTTTAAGTCAGTTCAGAGTTGCAAGGTTACTTCCATACAGTTGTAGCTGTGCAGTTTGGTACATGTGGTACTTACCTTTGACCCACATGGTAACAGCTTCTTCCAAGGAGTAAGATTTTCAGTGCAGGCAATTTCCCTTGGCAGGACAGCATGTCTCAGGAACTTGTGATCAGTTACTATTTATACAAAAACAGATAAGCAAAAAATGTCAACAAAACATCAACACTTTACACCTCAGCCCAACAGAAAACTGCAAACATCCTTCACTTCAATATTTACAAACAGCAGAACATATATGCACATCACAGAAGTTTGTTATCTATGGAGCTTTACACTGTTATTTAGTTTTGGCAACTTGTGGGTTTAGGCAAGTGTCATACAGTTTTCTACTTGGATTAAACTTGGGTCAGATATAATGCAGAGATTTGAAGTTAACTCAGACGGAATGAAGAGCACACCAGCTAGCTGCCTGCAATACTTATTGATACGCTGCAAACTTTCCCAGGTAAGGAAAGTACCAGCCACCTGATATTTAACACACATACATTTAACACCCTCTTCTCAAGAATATACTGGGACTTTCTCACTCAGCTCCCCTTAGATGAAGCCTTCACAGCCTTCAGCTCTACTTTTCTTGATATCAAACTCATTAGCCCCAATCCATAAAATTAAGACAAAAGCGACAATATCTCCTTGGCTAATAAAATCCACACAAACTCTCATGAGGTCCTGGAAAAAATGTCTACAAACAAAAGACCTAGCTGACCTATAACGAACAAAGAAATCTGGTAAAAAAAATCAATAAAGATAAAGAATTTTACAACAATCCTCAACAACACTAAAATCTGATCCAAAAAAATGTTGGCACGCAATACACCAAATACTTCATCCTGGTAAATCTACCTCACCCAACCCTTGCCCTGACAAGTCACCAGTAGAAACTGCCAACACCTTCAATACTTACTTCATTGAATCTATATCCAAACTATTCAACCCCAACAGCTCCAATATAAGTACTCCCACAGGGCCTGTTTCCTCTTCTACTACTGCGTCTCTCAATACTTTCGCCTCAAGCCTGTGTCCACTACATATATCAGTACCCTGCTCTCTAAGCTGAAACCATGCTCAGTATCTCCTGACATCCCCCATCATACTTTCTCCAGATAGCTGCACACTCACTTGCCTTACCCATCTCTATCATTATAAATTGTTCTCTCTCTCTGAATCAAAAGTAACATCTATCTGGAAACAGTTCTACAGCCTACCTATCCATAAAGGAGGTAACTCCTCTGAAATCTCTAATTTCAGACCCATTGCCATCCTCTCCCCTCTGTCAAAAGTATTAGAAAAATGCATACATACTCAATTCATGCAACACCCAAGGAGAACCTACTTACTCCTACAAAACATGGTTTTCGGCCAAAACATAGCACCTACACTGCTCTCTTGTCTTTTCTCAATACTATTTCCCTGGCTAGAAATGACCATAAACTTATGTCCTGTCTCTTCCTGGATCTCTCAAAGGCCTTTGATATTGTTTCTCACTCTCTACTACTAAACAAATTGTCCAACCTCAACTTCTTCCCAGATACAGTAGCATGGTTCGCAAGCTATCTTACTGACAAACTTCAGTCAATGAGATGGGACACTGCTCTATCCACTCCCCTTCCTATAAAATGGGGGCCCTCAAGGATCTATTTTAGGACCGCTACTTTTCAACATTTTCACCAGCTTGCTCTATACCTCCTGTCCACACTCCTCTATTATCCAATATGCTGATGCCTCTACAGTTATAACAATAGCTAACTCTCCCTCTGAACTATTATCCACTACTCAGTCTTCCTTTAATTCAATGGAAACATGGCTCTCTAACAATCAACTTATCTCAACCCAAAAAAAAAAAAAAAATAAATAAATAAATAAATAAAACTACTACTCTTCCTCCCAAAAAAGGTAAATCACATTAAGTCCTCCTTTTCTATTCTATCCCTTAACAATACCGCCATAGTAGTAGAAGCTAGCACAAAACTATTCAGCGTTACAGTTGATGATCAATTAAAATTTGATCTTCGCATAAATAATTGTATTAGGAAAACTCACCTCAAACTAGGTCTATTATATAGAAATAAAACATTTTTCACCCAGGAAGCAAGAATTGCTCTCACTCACACTTACCTTCTCCCCCCTGCTTAACTTACTGCTCACAAATCTTCACTAACCTTAACTCCTCTCTCCTTGTTAGACTACAGTCTACATACCACAAAATAGCTAGATTTGCAACTCAACAATCCCATAAATCCCATCCCACTGTCTCTCTCTCTAAAATATTTGAACTGGCTTGAACTGCCTCACCTCCTCCTCCTCTCTCAGCTTCAAACCACACACTCTATTCTTTATCAGCCATCATATTGCCCAGCCTTACACTCTGTCATCTCCTACTATGCTCCTACAAGAAACCTCTGCAGCTCTTCCCAAGATCTATTAAATATCTATAAGCCCAAGACTAAAGCAGGGTGCAGCCTATATAGCTACCACCCCTCCACTGCATGGAACAGACTCCCCCTAGAAATCCGAACACACACACACATCCCAAACAATTTAAACTAACCTTAAAAAAATATTTTAAAGGGCAATGGATCTGCCACTGCTCTAACCCTCCGTAAAAACACCCATTTTACCAACTTCTCCTCCTTTTCTTATACCTCACTATTTTCCTGTTCTATTGACCACAAAAAAGAAAACACACACATACATATATATACATACAGATATACACACATTATAATTTTTCTATGTTCCTGTTTGATTTTGTTTGACTTTTACTAATACTTATAAAAATGTTGTAAAACTAAGTATTGTTGTGGCTGTTATCTAGTTGTTTGATATGAACTACTACTTTTTATACTATTGTATACATAACTAAACTTATCAGTATAAAATGGAGCTTTTCTCCCCGGGCCTCTGCTGAAAAAGGGGCTTTGGCTCAGTCAGACATTCCGGGTCAACAAATGTAAACTAAATAAAATAAAATAAATATCCATGCAAACCAAGGAATACCACTACTGGGGTCAATCAGTGCTGAGTGTGTAAATGCAAGATGCTTAGCTGTACTAAGGACAAGAAAAAAAAAACACATGATGGTTTAGATGGAGGAAAGGAGGCGGGGGTGCATGATGGTTCACGGTCACACAGCTAACCAAATTGAAGGAAATATTTATTTCTTCTAGAATGAAGCAACTGACTTCACAGTTACTATTACAGACTACCACACTGCTCCATTACACCTCACATGCCAATAAATCCCCAAACACTTCCTGTAACACCATATCACTCCTTTAAAGGCATAACCATTTACAGGCTGGCAAATTCTTTACTCACCGTTCACTATTCCCAGTGGCTTGAAGGAAGCTGTTGGACTGACAGTGTTAGTTGAATCAACGAAGTTCAGAGAAGCACAAAATATTCCAGACAGAACATTTGTGAGCTCTTTCCAAGACCTATCTATGCTAAAAGAAGAAGAAATATGTACTGTTACTTAAATAGCTACTTTTAAACCAAATTAATCTGCAGCTCTTTTTTTCCATCAATTAGACACCATAATTACAGTAAAAGTTTCAGCAAATGTGGCACACAATGAAACAGTACTTTGAAAATAGACACAGTTCTAACAATATCAAACCACTGTGTGCCCAAGTTACAGCAGAAGTGAAGTCTGAGAGGCTTCTTTAGAAGTGGGGACCAGACACATATGCAGTGACAATCACTAGGCAAAGGGGAGCAGAAATCTTCCAATACCTCTACAGTTACAAGGCAGTATACACAGCAACTGACAACCAGCTAATTCTTAGATAAATTAACAAGGTGAGAGATATAATTACACAATATCACTGGAGGCAAGGCTCTCAAATACAAATACTTATAATACCAAATGGTTTGTCAAAACAAACTGTATCCATCACTCATACTTTGAACCAGATACATAGGTCCACGCTCTTCACTGTAACCTTCCTTAAACCTGAAGGCCTCCCACACATTGGACCCACAATGAATATTTTCAGCAACCTCAAAAGCACTCTAGCAAAACAACACCCACCATGACACAAACGGCTACATCTCCCGGCATCTCAACCTCTAAGCCCATTTTATTTATTTATTTTATTTTGCATTTGTTAACAGAGAGTCCGACTGGATACATATCCATTTTCAGGAGAGGCCCAGGGAGAAAGGCTCCACATGTGCAAAAAAAAAAAAAAAAAAAAAATAATGACAATCAATATTCATGATTACATTGAAAATTTAAAAATTTAAACATTTAAAATAGTGATATATATATATATATATACATACATACATATACACACACACACACACACACACAAGGTGTATATATATGTATATATATATATATATATATATATATATATATATATATATATATATATATATCTATATATACGGTTACATTGAAGTTTAGCAGCTTTGTAGGTTTATAGTATGAAATATGTACAGAAATCGTTACAGAGCATAGGAGTGTATAGAATGACATGATACACTGATTGATGTCACAGATGACAAAAAGGAGAAAAAGGTGGTTAGTTAAGAAGGGGAGTTTGAAATTAGATGTAGAAGGGTTAAAAATATGGTCTTAGAATGGCTAGGATAACAGGTTATTAAAGAGTTAAAAACATGGCATTAGAGTGGTTAGGATAGCAAGTTAACATCATTATAATATCGTTCTAAAGATAGTTGAGAAGTGTATATAGTCTGCAAACAACCATACAACTCAATTTTTTGGTCTTAAAGGACTCCATGAGACACACAGACGTCCCACTCACCAGGCTGAGTAAGGACAGAGTCACAGTTGTTTGCCTGCCAAGAGGCCAGGATTCGACAGACCATGCTTGCACTCAGGTCACTGAACAATATGTACCAGTATGAGTCACAGTTCATGTGGGTGTAAATGACCTGAAACATATCTTCTTGGACTGTATGAAGAGACATGATGGGAGTCCTTGAACTGTGCGTGTCCTAGGCTGGTATGAGCCTACCACTGAGCAGCATTCTGCCTTCTCCAAAGATGATGCCATAATATAAAACAGAAAAGTTTAACAACTGGCTCTGTTTTTGATATCATTTGAAGTAGGTATGAGGCAGCCTAGGAGGCTATAGTAGACAGACCATGCTGCTTTGCCAAGGTTTGTACCTGCCTGTCCCCTTTAGGCTTTATGTTGCTACCTAAAACTCTACCCCCCATGCCTTTTTAGGCATGGTCATTCTGATAAACCTGCCAACACAGAAAAAACAATTCACGAACATTAAAGGTGTTACTGCTCAATGACAAAAAACTCCACCACCTGTAGGCTCTCTTCACCCTGCAGAATGTAGACATTTGTACAGTTAGTAATACCTGTGGAGTATACCTCAGCAGTGTGGGGCAACAATGCCTTTTACTCATTTAGACTACCTATGGCACAAGAAGGGATGAAAGGTGGAGGTGTCTCAGTTTACATCAAAAACACACCTCAAAGATGGTCAATCAGTATGATGTGCTTAAGCTACTCCACATCCAAATTACCATATGGTGTGGTATGGGACTTTGCAAGCTACAGGCCTTCCCCTCCATGACCCAGAAAATCTATAATACATATTTAAAATGTACTGGTAGATGCATTCAAGAGCAAAGTCAGGAGGAAGACAGCTTACCTTGGCTGGAAACAGAATAGAAAGTCACAGGAAAGAGTACTCAGCATCACAGAAAGGAGAGAAGAGACCGAGAAGGAAGCAGGTGCAGTTGGGAATAGAACAGAAGAATAAAACTTTGACGTGAATTAAGAAAAGTAATACAGAAAGAAAGACGGACAAATCAGGCAATTACAAAACTAAAGGGTTACACAGTACAAATGGATAGGCAGTAGTAGAAAGGCAGGTTTTTCAGTCATAAATGCCATATCTCTACACAACTCCCCAGGCTTTTTATTTTATATTTAGTTACTCGGGTAGTGCATTGATCACAGCTGACCATTTGCAGGCACAGCCTGGGAGAAAAAAAATCACAAGTAATATACAAGTAGTGTAAAAAAAGAAAGTGCAGGTAGTAAATTCACAAGTAGCAAACAGAGTGGTTCAAAAGAAAGGCAAGGCAGCATAACTTTTCACATTGAGATGTCGAAGCACACAACAAATTGAAATGAAGCACCCAAGGAATAGTATGGAAGGGATATACAAATAAATTAGTTGGTGGATCTTCAGGAAAATGGAGTACTTTATATGTACATACATTAAAAGTAAGAAAGGGGAGAAGGAGTGGCAAGGCCGAATTAGGTAATGTGACCTTTAGTATGACAGGTCTGCTTGGCGTGAAGTTTAAGAGGGATTTAAAGATCTTATCTGAACAGGAATAAAGTTAAAGTTTGTCTGATGAGTGGAGGGAAGAATTTCCCAAAGGGAATTGGGGGGGGGGGTGAACTGGGTTACCACCTGTTCCTCTGTACTTAGGACAGTCTTTATCTGGGTAGTTGCATTACATAAAAAACATGAAAAATAGCAAATGTCCTGAGATTTTTAGGACAAAATCTTTTCTAAATTTCCCCCAATAAATCACATACAAATTATTTTTCATCTGAAACACCTTGATATATTACGAAGCAACTGAAATTGAGTTTTATAACAGCAAGCTTTTATTACGGGAAAATAAAGCCCAGCTCTTTGCATTGATTATTGGTATAGTTTTGTCCTGCAAAATGTCACAATTACATTAAAAATAGTCCACTTTAGGCAGCTGAAAAGGTATCAACCATAGGTGAAACTAGAGAAGGCACTCCATTCCTTTCCTTGTAGAGTTGGAGAAAGGTGAAGTCTGAGTGGAGCACAAGTTGTGCAAGGAGAACTTTTCACACTTTCAAGTTGTAAAAGTTTAGGTAATTTTGTTCATTACTTAACAGGGCTACTTCTGCTAATCTGTCAGGAGACGTTGGTGGCTGTTAGTGTCAATTACCTTTGCAAAGTCCAGGAGCAAGGAACCAACACAGCCAGTAAAGAACACAGCATCTACAACTGTACCTATATCCAGAATACAGAGACTATTCTGCATCTAGGACAGTCAACATGATGGAATTTTGTAAGCTTTAGTCAACGATATGTTGAAAGATGTGAAAATGGATACATTTTTCAAACTGCAAGAATGGGCATAGCAAGCATACACGGGCAAAGGTTGCAATGATCATCAGAAGGATGGAAGTATTACAGCACAGTTCTGTACCCTAGAAACACATTTTTTTTATCTCCTCCCTTCTAGATATAACAACCACCAATAATCAATTCCCAGCCCAAACTTTCCTCTGAGTGATTGTGTGCTGCTTCGAGCTTCTACTGCGCAGTCCACTCCAACAAAGACCACAGCCTTCAAATAATTAACTACAATAACGTTAATAGCAGCATCTTATCTCTCTTTTGTAAAGCACACTTAAGGGCAGGTGGCACGGATAGTACTACACCTCTATTTCCCCCTACAAAAAGCGGACATTTATTTCAGAATTGTGGTATTAGAAGACCACTCTCTTAACAGTCTCCTCGTGGGACCCAGTCTAAATTCTATCATTTCCCCTCACTGAGGGAAATACGTAATTAAAGATCCTGCTTTACAGAGAGCGCCTAAGGTGCTTTAATATACCTGACTGAGGTGGTCATTATCTGGGAATAGCTGTTCAAGGCAGTTAAACTCTTGAAGGACAAGGTAGCATTCTGAAATTCCTAATACTCTAGCTAGCAGTTGAACAGCAAACCTGTAGCACACCCAATATCCAGCTCCACTCCCAAGTCTAAATGATAGTTTTTTTGAGGGCTTACCTTCCAGCTTGGTCCTGCCCCACTCCGTTCACCCTCGCTAACACTCAGGCTCACTCCGCTCCCCTACCCTACCCCCAATTCCCACCCCCACATCAATGACATTTATACATAGCTATCCACTCCCCCCCACACACCCAACAACCAATCCATCTCTCTCCCACCCCACATTTACTCAAACATACCACACCTACAAATCCAACCAATTTCCACCTCTCCTTAACAATGAAGACATACTTCCTGCAAATGTCACTACTATCCTTCTTAGTATTGCCTATCACACTACATCTTACAACTACCCAGAACAGGACAACTTCCCACAACCCCATAAAGCCACTGCCAATTTCTCTCCCATCCTATCTCCTTACTCCCTAACAATTAACCCCAGCTAATACAATACTACTGCTATAAGCTATAGCCATATTAGACACTTTAAATCTTACACCAAATCAACAGCAACCCAAAAAATACTGTACCATATACTAGAAAAACTAGCAAAATTAATGCATAATGTCCATCACCAGCACCTGAGTGCTGGTGATATCTACCCAAACCCAGGACCTAACAGTACAAGTCCTCTGACCAATTCACATCAGCTTCCCAAGACAACACAACTTAACTCCAGGTGATTAAACAGTCTACTCCTCCTAAACCTAAATATTAGAAACATAAACAACAAAACACATGAACTATACACTAATCTCTCAATACTCCCCAGATATTGTCAGTATAACAAAAACATGGCTAAAACCATCTACCCAAGATACCGAGATCCTACCACCTGGATATAGTATGCTTAGGTAAGACAGATTAGGTAAAAAGGGTGGAGGCATTGCCCTGTTGTACAAAAATAGTTTATCCATAACTAAACTCGAGGTAACCACACCCCCTTTAGAAAAAGCAGAAATTCTCTTAGCAAAGCTTAAAATAAGTAACAGAAAAGCCATCAACCTAGTAACAGGATATATCCCACAAGGCAATAACATCCCTATCATGGAGACATTCCTTCAATGGTTACCTCAATCCATGCCTCAAGAGACCATTGTATTAGGTGACTTTAATATAGACTGGCTCACATGCTCTGCTCAACTACCCACTAACCATATCAATATTCATATCTTCTCTCAAGTAATCAAACAGCCCACCAGAATAGTCAAAACAGTAAAAAAAAAAGCCTATTAGATTGGATCTTACTAAATAAAATACCCTGCTCCTACTTAGCTGGAACCCTTCCAGACTCATTGATTGACCTTCAAACTACTTTCTTACTTAAATACAACTCCCATCACCTCCCCAAGTCCTACACTTCAAACAATTAGAAACAAAAAACACTAACCCCACTCACTTCAGACAAGAACTAAAGCGATATAATTAGTCTGACCTTTATTACCTACCCATAAACAAAGCTATTCAACACTTCAACTCCACCTTCTTAGATATATTAAACAGACACGCCCTTGCAAGAACTCCTAGAGTAACGTCAAAACCAGTTCCATGGTTAACTAGAAAAACTAGGCAAAAAATAGCTGAAAAAAAATAGAGCCTGGACAACCCGGAGGTCGAATAAAAGCCCTAGTACACAGCAAGCCTACCAACAGATTAGGAATCTAACAAAAAAAACTAGTTATCCAAGACAAGAGAAACTACTTCATTACCCATCAAACCCAACACATGAATAACCCTAAGAAATTCTGGGCAGGTTTAAACAAGTTACTACACCCTGGTAAAACCATTACCCCACCCCCATCAGGTTTAACAAAAGACAACATAGCTGAATCATTCATAACATTCTTTACTGAAACCGTACAAGCTCTAGTCCAACAACATCTCACTGTCACTACAACAGGTGTCCCCATTTCCACTAACTACATGCCCACTTTTAAACTGCAACCCACCCCAACCTCCTACATAAGAAAACTGCTATCCCAGCTGAAACCCACAACACTAGGAATAGATTTCCTCCCCAATGAATTTCTAAAACTAGCAGCACCAGAAATAGCTGTGCCAGTTTCTATACTAATCAATAGATCAATTACTGAATCTACAGTGCCCCTGATCTGAAAAACTGCCTATATCATACCTCTTCACAAAGGTGGCACTTCCTAGGACATATCCAACTACCGACCAATCGCTATTCTATCTCCACTGGCTAAAATATTAGAAAACTGCATCCACCAACTTATGTCCCACCTTATAAATCAGGAATTCTTATCTCCAACTCAGCATGGTTTCCGTCCAGGTCATAGTACCACCACAGCTCTGTTAGCATTCTCAGATACCATAAACCATAACAGGAACAATAGTAAACTTACTTCTGCCCTTTTCTTAGACCTATCAAAAGCCTTTGATATGGTTAGCCATGACAAACTCATCTGCTACCTCAAAAACCTAGGATTGGACAACCAATCAATCTCCTGGTTTGACAACTATCTTAGGGACAGGCAACAAGCAGTACGGTGGAACAATAACTTGTCTCCACTTTTACCATTCACTCTTGGGGTACCTCAGGGATCAATACTGGGTCCCTTGCTATTCTCAATTTTCACAAACAATCTCCACTCAACAGAAAATACAGCTAGCCTTATCCAATACGCAGACGACTCCACTATAATATGCAGTGCCTCAACCCTTTAAGAACTACACAATAAAACCAGGATATTTTTCACTCAGTTGAAAACTGGCTTACTGACAATGGCCTCATTCTTAACCCCAAAAAGACCAAGATCCTGCTATTTCACCCCTCACAAAATACCAGCCTTACTGCCACTTTCAATATTCACTCTAAAAATGGTACACTTATCACAAACAAATCACACACAAAACTACTAGGCGTCACCATTGATAAGTTAAAGTTTGATATCCACATTAATCTAGCTATTAAAAACACTCACAGAAAGCTAAGTAGTCTCTAAAATACAAATCCTACTTGACCCATACTGCTAGGACCACAATTGCTCACACTCACTTGCTCTCAACATTACTTTATGCATTCCCAATCCTAACAAATCTATCCAAAACAGAAACCAGCAAACTGGCAACTTGCTATAATCAAATAACCAAATTTGCTAATAACTCATCTTTTAGAACCCATCACTGTCATAACCTAAAACAATTGGACTGACTTGAACTGCCAAATTTATTAATCTACAATCAACTTATTACTTATACGCTGCTTTCCCACCCAAATAAAACACCAGCTTTAAGCGACCTAATTCAGCAGTATTCCCTGTCCTAGGCAACTCTGCTCCACAGATAAGTTACTATTAACAGTTACTAGATCACACAACCATGCCGGTGACTCCCTCTACTCATCTTACATATCCAAAATTTGGAACTCCCTGCCTCCATCCATTACCCTAGAATCTTCTCTATCCAAACTTAAGAAATCTATCAAAAGCCATCTCAGCAACAAATGGTTATGTCCCTGCTCCACACCACACTAACTTCAGTCCTACTCCACACCTGCTATAACTCTTGCCTTAAACACAATCTCCTGATAGGACTATTTAGTCTTATCAATACCACATTCAGATGCATGATGCAACTCTAGATAGATATTTAACATACTTTACTGTTTGTATACGTACTGATCATTATATATGTCTTTGTGAAGGAATTAATGTGTGCTCATCTATACTGTCTGGTTGAACATACTAGAAACATGTAAAATATATTGTTTGTATGTCTTGCATACGTGTTTCTTTGGAGCTTGTCTCCCCGGGCCTCCACTGAAAATGGGCATGTATCCAGCTGGACTATCCTGGTTAACAAATGTAAAATAAAATAAAAATAAATCTTTCATTTAAGCATCCACTGGTTATGGTAGTGATCAGATGAAAAACATTTTCTGCATATTTTTGGCTATCCGCAGCTGATCATTAGCTACTCCCAGAACACCTCTTCATCTACTGGGTCTACTGAACAGACCTGGCTTCTCCAGACCACCAATAATTCCAAGCCATGTTTGGGGCTAGTGAGGAGATCCAAGCATTTGGGACAACATCATACTAGTGCTGCGGAGGAGCTTTTGCCTACTACATTCCCACCCCAACCTATCCAGAAACACCCTATGGGTGGGTTATTTAATGGGAGTTAGTGCTGCTCCAACCCTCCCTTTTGCCAGAGGCTACCATCACAGACTCTATCAGGAAATCAAACTCAAGAAGGGTCCTGAGCGAGTGCCCTCCCTGGAGGGGCACACCCACCATCCTTGTCTGTGCAATCAAGCACCCAAGCCACTAGTCGAAGCCTTGTGACAAGGTCTGTAGTCCAAACTTTATCCATCTAAACCAATAAAACAGGCATAAGTGAACAAATGACAAACTGAGGGAACTCCAACTTTCAGTAACTAGGGAGGCAAGTTATTGGCCACTTGAAAATGCTGCTTTAGTTTCATCAACAGTTTTCTGATGGCAAGTATATAAACGAAACAGTCTTCATATAATCATGTTTACGTGAAAGAATATGATGAACAAGCAGACACACAAGAAGGATATTTTGGTATAGTGAAGTCAAAGTGGATATTATGTTTAGAAATTTTAGCAAGACACATTACTGGGAAAGGTACAGTTGCATCATCTTGTCACAGTGAACACTATTGTACAGAACTACAGTGCTGCAATTTGTTTTTGGATGGTTCAGAAAATATATTTTTTGCTTTCTGAAATTTCTGGAAATGATGTAGCAAGGTGCTTTCTGGATCTTGCCCTGATGCTACAACATCATGATCAGAGTACAATAAGACATGATACCAGCTGTCATGACAGAAGAGGAGGCAAGGATAAAATCCAATATGCCTTCATTCTTTGACAACTCATCTGTTCTGGTAGGAATCATTAAGAGTGGAGCTAACCCAAATAACAGAGAGATGACAACAATGGGGTCAGAGAATATGCACCAATCAAAAAGTTGTGCATAGTGTTCAAAGAAAGCCAGTGTTCTGTATCTTCCACAGAGTTCTTAGGTGAGTCAGAGCATACATAGACTGTGTGTGCTGTTAATCTGAACAGACAACAGAATAGACTCTCAAAAAGTTGTATTAAGACAGCATGGAAGCTTTAAAATTAAAAAGCAACACTACCAGCCAACTCTGCAGTCTGCCTTGCCTGCTTTTGCAACATCCCAGCAGCAAACTTCAAAGTCCATGCTGTGTAGCCTGGATTCAGTGACTGTTAAAATACTTTTGATGACAAAAAGAAATCCAGCTCAGAATAAGGGAACTTTATTACTGATACTATATGCACTTACAGTTCTTACTAAAAGCAGGTGAGATGTTCTAGACATAAGCTATAGCAGAATTCAGGGTACTATAATGATCAGCTGGGACAAGGCTATGAGAAATGTCCCTAAAGCCGGGAGAACAAGTGTGTTTAGCACAGAATTAAAAGCTAAACATAACATTATTGTTTAACTTAACTTCTGTCTGTAAGAGATTTCAGTTGTTACAAAGCAGCTTGTGATGTAGCAGTATTGCTGGAATGATATAAAAATCAGTGCAGTAGAAAGTTAGCAAGAAGTTAAGGAATCTACAGCTCAGCATAAATAGTAAAGTGAGCGAAGACAGCTAAACCTTTTTTAAACAATTACATTACATAGACCAGAATGATGGGCAGGATTAATCTGGAATTGCAGGACTAAAAAAGAGAGGCAACCTTCAGTGGGATTAAGGTTGGACAGGGTGGGTCAGATGAACCAGTAAAGCAAGGGATGGAAGACTGTGAAGGGAGGGTCACATAAACCAGCAAATTCTGGTACTAAATTTTTTAAGCTTCGAGCTCAGAAGCCAAACCCTGAGCCTTGGGTACTGTTCACATTACCTTATCTAAGAAGTTGTGCTGCTGAAGGCCAGCTGACTGCCAACAGTGACATAAAGCACTAAGGATAATGGAAGGAATCCAGCTGGCAATGTGGTCATTGTTACCTGATTATAGGTGCCTCCTGGGGGAGCGACAAAGTAGAGGTTTCAACAGAAACAAACTGACCATGGCAGTTGATACATAAACTGAGTAGGTAGCCTTTATTTAGTAAAAGCTGGCATCATTTTTGTGCAGCTGTCTGTAGAAAGTCTGTAGGTCACCAGGCTTATTGGAAGGGTAGCAGGATAGTACCATGAAGAGTCCTTACTTGGCACCTGGTTTATGCAAGTGGAATAGGCAGGAAACCTTCACAGTGGCTCAGTACAACTGATACTCTAACACAGGTTTCTTCCAACACATTATATTTCCAACACTTGACACTATCAAGTGACAAAAATTAAACACAAGATACAGATTAATATTAACTGTATAGTACCACAAAATATTTGTACACGATACACTTTTAACCTTAGAAGTTTAATTTTTCTTATTCATCAACATTGTAATTATTCTTTATTTTACACTTTCGTTACTTGGTAAGTGAGCTGGTCAATTGACCCTTTTCAGTCATGCCCCTAAAGAAAAACACCACTAAAGAAAATATGCAGGAAAATGGCAAAAATACATGGGAAGTTTACATCATTAAATACACAGCAAGACAGCAGGAAAACTACCACATTATGACACAAAGTTTGTATATACAAAGAGGTAAATACATAAATACTGTAAAAATAAAGCATTACCTGTAATTAGTCATTGTTCAACAGGTGTTTTAGGTAACAGCACCACAGAAGTACATGAACTTGGCATCTTCATGAAGGAACTTTTCAAAGACTTTTTAAAACTTTCTAATGTGTAGTTATTCTTTACACATCATTTGGGAGGTGGTTCCAGAGTGCCTGATTTGAGAAAGGCTTTCTCATATTGTCTTTCTGAATCTACATCAGGAAAGATTGAGAGTGCTATCTTGGCCAATTCTAAATTAATATAGTTTTGATAGAGTTTCCTTTTAAGTAGTGGGCAGTACCCTAGGTGAAGGATTTTGAATACAATGGTACCTAGTGTTAAAGCAGCCCTGTTAGTTACTGGGAACTAGAGAAAATTATACAATACATCACAGTGGTGTGAGTAATGGTCTGCTACGAGCAAAAATCTACATATTTTTAATTTTGCTGTTTGTAGTTTTTTGACAGTTGTAGACTGAGTGCATGGTTAATCGTGGATGAACATATTCAAGTTCGTGAATTAGAGCATTTCTGGCAACTGCTTTATGTGAGGGTGAGGAGAGGATTTAACTATGCTAGAGTTTTTGAAGTGATGCCATCTGTGTGTTTAAGGACAGGGTCAAGTGCTAGGCCCAGCTATTCTTGTTCTTTGGGAAATGTATTGCCCTTCAAGTCTCCAAGAATTAACATTAGTAGAAAAGGGAGTTCCTTAGCAGATGAGAATACCACATCACTGGTTTTAGAACAGTTAGTAGAAGCCCATTAGTGTGAAGCCATCAACAGAGCGCATAAAATTGCATCTGTAGATTACCCTGGAGGGATTGGTCTGATGTGCTAGCATGAAGGAGAATAAAATCATCTGCATACATTATAATGGTTTTGTCTGTCAGGTCGAGAGAGATGTCATTAATAAAAGTGAGAACAGTAAAGGGCCTAACACAACCTAGGGGGGCATCAATATTGTGCAATGTAGTGTTAAGAGAATATTTGGTAGGATCCGTCTTTCAGGTAATTTGAGAACCAAGTTACTGCATTATTACACTGTCTCCAAAGTTTAGCTTCCCAAATGTTTATAGGAGAAGACTCAAAAGACAAAACTATCAATTTACAATGCCATTACAAATCAAATGAAAGGTCCTGCTAAGAACTGGAATGTCCTTTTTCTTACTACTCCTAAGAGGATCCAATCCATCATGATAGTAAAACTCTTCAAGCTTCCCTGACCTATATAAACTGCTTCCTTGCTCCTACTGAAGCATACAATAAATGCAAAAGATCTTTGCTACCAAGTCACAGGACAAGTTATTTTTCCAATTCTGCATGCAAATATACAGTGTAATTTAAGATGACAATGTGTCTCACTTTGTAGTTTTTGCTAATATAATCACTAGTGAGGCTGCTGCACCTCAGGGAAAGGGGATTCTCCTTGCAGCTGCCTCTGTTAAACATCAGCCATTTTCACATTTCAGCAGCCTTGTAAAAGCGACTGTCAAAAAGGCAATATATTACCCATAAACCAAATCTTGTTTAAAGTGAAGCGGCTTACTTGCAATAAGGAAAAGGGAAAAGGAAAAGCAGCATCTTGTAAACTCTGTGCGTTTGAGACATGGATGTCAAGCAATGAACAATGAGTGCGGAAACCTGATCACAATTATTTTGTAGTGCACGGAGCTTCAGTTGCCCCACTGTATTACTGCTTATAGAGAAAAGATGTAGGGCCTATTGTGGATACCGCTCCATTTTTTCCCCAGAGTGTTGAGAAATGAAGCCCCTTCTTCAGTAACGACACCAAATACACCAGTTCTTAACACGTCTGAAGCACCTTTTAGGGGCATGTGTGTATTTACAGGCTCAGCAGTGATTATTATATCTGCATGTTTAATATGCTGATGAGGAGCACTGAAAATAAACAAACACTGCTGCCCAGCTTTCACCCACCTCTACTTACTGTGGATTGGTTGAGAGGTTCATGTGTTAAAGAGAAACCAATTGAAAAGACCATGTTGAGAAGCCCATAATGTTTTAAGAAAAAACACACTTTTTTTTGACTAAACTATTTAGATCATCATTAATCAAGGGTTACAGATCTCAACTGTTTTAATCAAGATTCTGCAATAAAGACTTTTTCCCAATTTCTGGACCACAAGCGGCCCTCATTTCATTAAGACAGAGTAATAACCACAGTTTTCATTGTACAGTTCTGGGGAAACAGAAGAAAAATGTGTTTTCAACTGGATAACCATTTTAAGTGCTAAGACTTGGAGTAGGCAAATTCTTACTTCTGGACACATTTCTCACTTCAACATTTTTTTAATTACACATGAAAATATATCTTTTTATGAAATATCCTTAAAACGCTGCATAGACTTTTCATGTCCCCTTGTTGAGCACAGAGACCTTCTTTTCCCTAATAATGAATGCAGTTTTAAATCTGGCAAACAAAAAAACTAAAATAATGGGAATGATCAACAGAACCTACTTGCACGTGATTTTTAGCATGTTAAATAAAGTTTCAATTCTGCTCTTCACATTTTTTATATTTTTGCATGACTGCAGATTTCCTGCACATTAACGCAGTTACTCATATGGAAAGACCACAGCATATCTGGTTCAAAACAGTTAGTCCTTGCCAATCTAACATTTTGTTTTTTCTGTTTTGGTTAAGCTAAAGTGTCTGGAAGCAGCTTCCTAATTCAGAGGACTAGCACTGATGTAATAGCTCATCTCAAACTGCTTTATCCTGGGAAGACATCTTGATCCTTCCCTTTCCTACACCTCACCACTCGTAGACTTCAAAAGGACTGATGTTAAATTACCTTTGGCCTAAGAGCATACTAATGAAAAAAGAAAATAAGTTCAACATTCAGCTATCTTTAAGGGATAAAGATAATTTCAGAAATCTTTAGAACCAATTTTTAATTTTAGTAAAAAGGTAAACCAACTCTAATGGAAACAGTTCACATCTATTTAATGCAACCGTGCATCAACTGGCTGAATTTTAAACTTATAGTAGACTCTCTCTTATCAGGACCTTAGGCTGGATAAACGAAAGGCTGGATAATCAGAAAAAGGATACAAAAATAACATTTATAGGTTATAAATCAGCTAGAAAAACAGGATTTGTGTTAGTATGTGTGAAGACTGGTAGAGATGGGTGAAGGCTGCCAGCCTACTCAAATAGATTTGGTACATAATTCTATCATTTGTAAATACTTGAAATGATGAACTTAAAACAATGTAGCAACATTGCCCTCTGCTGTGAAGAAAGCCAAGTCAAGCATTTCTTGTTGGTCCTTTGAAATTAAAATTGGAATTTGGATTCGATGAGTCTGGAGTAAGCATCCTGCCTATTTTTTTAAGTTAAGGAATAATTACTAGAATTTACATGTGGAATGTCCTTTATTGCTCCAAGTGTAAAAGAATGTAAATGCAGTTTCTGTGCAGCCTGGGAACACCAGGAAAGTGTAAAAGAGATTATATAATGTTGATCAGAACTGCAATGGTAATTTAAACAGAGAACCAGAGATTAAATATTTTTGTCTGACAATCCAACTCAGCACTGCCTGTTGTCTTATGTAAGTTATCTTAGACTTGTGTTTTCTTTTAGGAATAGCTAGGAACTATAAAGTTTAGACTAGGTGTTTTTCTGTGATGTCAGAACTGTACTACTGATTTATTTTAAGTATTTCTGTGTGATCTCTGAACTCTTTTGACTAGCACTGACTGTGTAGTAGAAAGTATTGTATTGTGGTTTTAATTACTTATTATTAAATATTTTAAAACCTTTCAACTGTGGCTGGTTTGTGTAGAGATAAGCTAAGCTCTGCAGTACATTGCATAATTTATAGAGTCTATTGTACAAAGCCACTCTAATAAGCCTTGACTGATTAGTCACACTTACAAATTGGATAATAATATTGCACAGTAATAACTGGACACCCTTGAGTAGCTGATAAATATTAGCTGGGTGGTGGCAGTAATTACTACCGTATAGTCTGGATAAAAGGGGGCACAGCTGGAGAACCTGTGCCAGCCTTCCCCAGAAGTGTGTGTGTGTGTGTGTGTGTGTGTGTGTGTGTGTGTGTGTGTGTGTGTGTGTGTGTGTCAGCTACTTGGGCAGGGACATGAAGCACTGGTTGGGCACAGGATGCTGGAGATTTTAGCTTGCCCAGCTATGCTGAGATCCGGACCCTATAGCTGTGCCAGTGGGGAGTTTTATTGAGGACCTGGGAAGCAAGGGAGTGAGCAGTCCCGGACTGATTGTGATCTCTGTGTGCTCTTAAGGGAAATTGAACTTTACTGTGTGCATTTGTTATCCTTTCCTCTCATATGAAATGCCCTCGCTGGTGTTAGTGGTGAGGATTGAGGCTCCTTGATTGCTGGGCCAGGGCACGGGCGTCACATAATTCCCAGTACTTACAAATGATAGAATTATACACCAAACTGTATGACTAGGCTGGCAGCCTTCATCCATCTCTACCAGTCTTCACACACCCCCACCCAGAGAACTCAAGCCAGTTTTTCAAGTGACCCTTGAGAAACACCACTTCAGAGGGTTAGGTCTATCTGGGTGTACCTCACCCCATTCCCTGTCTTGAGAGCCCATCTCTGCATTGGCATTGATACTCCCACTGCAGTGCTACACTGACATATGCTTGCAAACCCAGGCTCCATCTTAGCAGCTTGGCATTTTGCTGACTGGCTCCGTTTAACCATGTTAGGGGGTTGTAATCTGTCATAACAGTGAATTTCCTTCCCTACAGATAAGGTTGAAGTTTCTGCAGTGCCCACACTATGGCTAGACATTCATTTTCTACAGCTGCACAGCATTCCTCCCTAGGTTGGAGCCTATGACTGAGATAAACCACTGGGTGCTCTTCTCCCTCTGAAGAAATCTGGCTAAGTACAATCCCCATTCCATGGTTTGAAGCATCCACCTGCACAACAAATTATTTGCTGTAATCTGGACTGGCTAACACAGGGGGTCCTCCCAAAGCTACTTTAAACTTCTGGAATGTCAGCTCACATGCTGGGATCCACACTACCTTATCTGGCCCGTTCTTCCTTGTCAGGTCTATGAGGGGAGCAGCTATGGTACTATAACTCGAGACAAACTTTCAGTAGTACCCTGCTGTCCCTAGGAATGCCCTCACCTGCTTTTTGGTAACAGGTGCAGGCCATGCCTGAATGGCTTCCACTTTGGCAGGTTCTGGCCTTATCTTACCACTCCCCACTCTATGCCCTAGGTAGGAGACCTCCGCCATACCCACCTGACATTTGTTCGGCTTAATGGTCAACCCTGCACTCTGTAATCTGTCCAGCACCTCACTGACATGCTGAAGGTGCTCTGGCCAGGAATGGCTGTAGATGGCAATATCATCTAGGTAAGCAAGGGCAAACCCTCCTGCTAGGATATGATCCACCAGCCGCTGGAAAGTCACTGGGGCTCTCTTCATCCCAAAGGGCATCTTTGTGTACTCATACAAGCAAAAAGGAGTCACAAAGGCTGACTTCTCTCTAGCACTGGGAGTCAAGGGCACCTGCCAGTAACCCTTGGTAAGATCAATGGTTGTAAGACACTTAGCCCCACCCAGCTGCTCTAGGGCCTCATCTGTCCTAGGCATGGGGGTAAGCATCCGACTCTGTGTGACTATTTAATTTCGTCAAGTCCACACAGAACCTGGTGCTGCCAGCCTTCTTTGACACCAGCACCACTGGGGAGGCCCAGGGACTGTTGGACTCTTGAATCACCCCTAGTTCCAACATCTCCTGTACCTCCTCCCTTAGGGTCTGTTTGACTCTCTCAGGCACCCTATAAGCGGCCTGCCTAATAGGCCTTTGGGGTCCTGTATCCACCTGTTGCTGCACCAGGTGGGTGCACCCTGGTTTCCCAGTGAACATATCCCCAAATTCCTGCAACACTGCTCAGATTTCTTGAAGCTGGGTAGGAGATAGCTGCTGGGACACAGCTGCTCCTTCCACTGAGGTGTCAGCCCGAGTCTCACTGAGGAGATCAGTCCTCAGATCTCCCTCAGACTCCTCCTGCAATCCACTGCAAATGCTCAGCACAAGGGCGTCCCTATCATGGTAAGTTTTCATTATGTTAATATGGTACAATTTGTGCCCCTATCATCTGCCTAGCAGTTCCATCATGTAGTTAACATCACTTACCCTTCTTATCACCTTGTAGGGGTCCCTCCCAAGCTGCTTGCAGCTTGCTGTGTCTGACAGGAATGAGTATTACCTGCTGCCCCACAGCATAGTCTCTAGCACGAGCATTCCTGTCATACTACACCTTTTTCTGTTGTTGGGTTCACCTTCTCCTGGGCCAAGCCCATGAGTTCCCTGAGCCTTGTCCTGGGGTTTTAGGACGTACACCACAACAGACTCCTTGTGAGACTCACACTCACCTTCCCACACATCTCAAATTAAATCTAGAGGTCCCCTCACCCTATGCCCATACAGCAACTCAAAGGGTGAAATACCTGTGTGGATTCCTGTGGAACCTCTCTGTACGCAAACAGATGGGGCAAATATTTGTCCCACTCCCTCTTAAAATGATCTGCAAATGCTCATAGTATGGACTGGATTGTAGAGTTTAACCTCTCAACAAGACCATTAGTCTGGAGATGGTAGGGGTGGTCTTCATGTGCTTCACCCCACAGGATGTCCACTGACAAGCCAGCAGGTCTGACATGAAATCGGTACCTCTGTCAAGTCAGTATTTCTTTTTGGGAAACGTACCCTGCTGAAAATCTGTAACAAAGCATCTGCCACCTTGTCTGCCTCAATGGAGGGCAAAGCCAACACCTCAGGGTATCATGTAGCATAATCCACTACCTCTAGGATATACTTTTTCCGTGTGGAACTTTGGGTACTCAGAGGACCCACAGCATCCATAGCTACCCTCTGGAATGGTTCCTCAATCACAGGCAAAGGCATCAAAGGAGCTCTCACCTTGTCTCCTGCCTTGCCTACCTTTTGGCACTGCTCACAGGTCCTGCAGTACCCTGTTACATCTCTGGAAATTATAGGCGAACAGAACTTCTGCATAATACACCTTTTTGTACATTTTATGCCCATATGACCTGCAAAGGGAATATCATGGGCTATGGCCAGAACGCCAGACGGTAGGCACTACCAACTGCTGTACTCCCACCTTCTAGCCCTCCCTCAGGGGTCCACTCTCTGCATAGTAACCCTTTGTCCCAGTACACAGATTCCCCCTTTCCTTGAGAATCAGGTGCCTCCTTAGCTACCTGCCTCAGGCCTTGCAATGTATGGTCTCAACTCTCTCCTTGTAACCCTTCCCAGCTCCCCTTCCATAGGAAGTCTGGCATCCTCTGACAGTGGTGCCTCACTGTCAGCCCGGGTACTACTACTCACCTCTATCTTTGCAGTCACTCTGTCCAAGTGGCCATCAGTGGCTCACATTCCGTTTCAGGGCTACAGAGTAGCTCACTCCCTGAAGTAACCACCTCACCAGTCCTGGCTGCAAGCATGCAGTCTGTCTGGGTCTCCCCCAGTCTACCAGACTTACCTGCTTGTCTTCAAGCCTAACTGCGTGTAACTGCATAAGCACATGGTACTGCCTCATCCGAATCTTTCCCTCTCAGGACATCTGCAGGATGGTAGTTTAGTACCCCTGTTGTCTCAAGGCAACCTACTATTGGCATTTTGTCTTTCCCACTTACTGGCCCCCTCACCTTTGGTTCCCCACCTTGCCTCCATGGACACCTGTAGGCCACATGGCCCCAATGGTTGCATTCAAAACATTTAACCCTAGCTCCTGGATGTGTACCTGGACTAGTGGCTTCCCCTGCTACTGTTAGATTCTGTTTGGACAGTCTGTGCTGCCCACCATGGGTTCCTTGAGACCCATGAGCAGTACTAGGGGTCCCCTTCCTGTGCAGGGCTGCCCTGCTTGCCAGGTATAGGTCTCCCTTCTTCCCCAACTCCTCTGAAGTAGCACACTGTCTATCAGCTAACCAGATCCTCATGTCCTCAGGCAAAGTGCTAAGGGCTTGTTCCTCTCATGAAATGGTCTGCCAGCCTTTCAAAAGTGGTGACCCGACATCCACTCACCCACCTATGGAAATAAGTGCTCAATTCAGCAACATAGTCACACACATCTGCCTTGCGTCTATGCTCATGAAACCTTTTCCTATACGTTTCAGGTTTTAGCTTAAAGTTCTAAAAGTCTTTTTTTTTTTTTTACAGCAGTATAATCAAAACATGCAATGTCAGGCATTTTAGATAATGCAGTTACAGCTTTACCATGGAGTAAGGGGGTCAGGAACTGTACCCAGAGCCCTTGGCCAACTTCATACTGTTTACATACCCTCTCAAACATATGAATGAAGCCTGCAAAATTATCCCCCTCTTTAAACTGCGGAAGAAATTTACTGATCTTTTGAGCTTCTGGGGTCCAGTTACTCCCTTCCCCATTAACTCCATGACTCTGGCAAAGAGTCAGCATCTCCTTCTCATGCTGCCTCTGCTTTTTTGTTCCTCAGCTTGCAGACATAACAGTTTCTCATTCTCCTCAGCTTGCAAATGTTGCAGTCTCTCATTTGCTTCTAATTCCACCTGCCTGGCCTCCAACTCAAGTCTCTTTAGTTCCAACTGGATTTTTAAGTCAACTGCAGAAAGGTTGAGCTGTCTATTCTCTGAGGGAATTATATCTCCACTGCCAGTCTGACTGTCATCCTGGTTGCTGTTTTCTGATGCAGCTGTAACCAAGGCTGCAATCAGGTCTGCCTTAGTCAGGTTTCCATGCACCAGTCCCCTAGCCTGGCACATCTCTGCCAGCTGGCTCCTTGTCAGCTTTCCATATTCCTCTGCTGACATGCTGCCTGCTCACCCTGACTAAGCTAACAAAAGAAATAAAACAACTGTGAACTGAACTCTTGAGTATTCACTGCGTGGCTGACTTAGAGTACAAAACACCTTCAAAGCTCACTGTACACAAGCTACAGGATTCACTCTACCCACACCACTACAAGCCAATTAGTATTTGCCAACTAATATGTGGATAGCCCAACCACTGCCACCAATTAATATGATGTGGATATCCCAACCACTGCCACCAATTAATATGTGAGGCCCATGCCCTGGCCCAGCAATCAAGGAGCCTCAATCCTTACCACTAACACCAGAGTCTCATATATGAGAAAAGGATAACAAATACATACAGTAAAGTGCAATTTCCCTTATGAGCACACATAGATCACGGTCAGTCTAGGGCTGGTCTCTTCCTTGCTCCCCAGGTCCCCAATAAGACTCCCCACTGGCACAGCTATAGGGTCCGATCTCAGCCTAGCTGGGCAAGCTAAAATCTCCAGCACCCTCTCTGTCCAACCAGTGTTTCGTGTCCCTGCCCAAGTAGCTGACACACACACACACACACAGTCAGTGCTAGTCAAAAGAATTCAGAGATCACACAGAAATACTTAAAATAAATCAGTAGTACAGTTCTGACATCATAGAAAAACTCAGTCTAAACTTTATAGCTCCTAGCTATTCCTAAAAGAAAACACAAGTCTAAGATAACTTACATAAGACAACAGGCAGTGCTGAGTTGGATAGTCAGACAAAAATGCTTAATAATCTCTGGTTCTCTCTGTTTAAATTGCTATTGCAGTGCTGATAAACATTACATATCTCTTTTACACTTTCCTGGAGTTCCCAGGCCACATAGAAACTGTATTTACATTATTTTACACTTAGAACAATAAAGGACATTCCACGTGTAAATTCTAGTAATTATTCCTTAAATTAAAACAATAGGCAGGATGCTTACTCCAGACTCATCGACTCCAAATTCCAACTTCAAAGGAACAGACACAAAGCAATTTTAATTTCAAAGGACCAACAAGAAATGCTTGACTTAGCTTTCTTCACAGCAGAGGGCAATGTTGCCACATTGTTTTTAGCTCAACAAGCCTGTGATTCACAGTATTTACAAATGATAGAAATATGTACCAAATCTATTTGACTAGGCTGGCAGCCTTCACCCATCTTTACCAGTCTTCACAGTATGCATTTTTTCTGAAGTATCCCTCCATCCTCAACCCCCTTTTCCCATTTTTCACATGGGGTCAGGTTGTCACTCATCTCAAGCCAAGGGTTACACTGCCAAGCCTGCAGCAGCAGTTCATCCACATCACATACTCGCACCTACGGCCAATTCTAGAGTGTCCAATCCACCTACTGCATGTCTTTACAATGTGGGAGGACACCAGAGCACAATTTGTAGTGGCTTGGTGTCTACACATTTCCTCTTTTTGTTTCAGTCAACCCCAGCCCCAGTACTTAACCACAGAATGAACATATAAACATTCAAAGTGGGCACTATGCAGGGCTGCATGCCATTTGTATATGCATGGCTTTTAGAAAACAGTGAAACAGACACATGAGACCCTCACACAAGTTGTGTCACTACAATTTATGGCCATATCTGTCTAATCAGATCTTATTTACTTTTTATTTCTATAAATAAAAATATACAAAACGTACAGCAAGCAAACATATATTAAATATGTCTATACAAAAAAATAGAAAGAAATAAAACAATGAAAGGAAAAGTATCCAAAAGTTGACCGAAAAGAAACAGGGAATCTTATTTGCACAGCATACCGTTGCATCAGTCTCTGTGAAAAAAATATATTTTATGTATAAAGAAAACCAATCATTTAACTCTAACACAGGCAATGATGTGGCTTTCCAATTATCAAGAACACGTCTTTTAGTAACCATCGTAGACAACATTAATTTCTCACAATAGTTACTAAAAGATCATAAAGCATATCTTTAATATTCAATACATAATGAAAATCAATATTAGCTAAGATTTGTATCCATTTATGTGGAAGTTTACAACAATTTTGAATAGGTGGGCATTTTCACTATAACAACAGCAGCAGCTGAAAGTATTTGTTAAACCATTGTTTATGCAGGAAATTTCTTCCAGTAATCTTCACATAATTCTGTAATCTTGCACTTACTCATTGTTGGTCTCATCGAACCAGACCCAGAGTTCTGCTCCAGCAGGTGCCTGCAGGAAAGGCTCTCCCCAAGCCTGAGTGCGCCAGAAGCCCTGTGTGAAGGACAGGTGGAGTTCCCGGACTGCATATTTAGAGATCACTTGTCCAAGGGACTTTGGAAATAGCCTGTAGTGAGAGACTAAAAATATAAATATATTAAGCACCAGATAGGGGGTACATTAATTTAAATTACACAAAACCCTTTTTGCTGATATTAAAGTACTAAGTCTACAAACCACAATCCAATGATTAAGGAAAAACAGAAAATCATGCACAACAAAAACGAAGAGGAAACAGTGTAACACTAAAGGAAACTCTGGTTCTGACTCTCTTATTGAAAAATTCCAGAAGTACTTCTAATACTACAATACCATACAGTGTGAGGTTACCCAAGCACTCCATACTCCGAAAGATCAGATGAGAGATCAGGTTTTAGTACCATCTGATTACATTCTACCTAACTATGCTGGAAGTATATTAAATACAGGCCCATACATCTTTTTCTCTGCTACTTTTTACAGTTTACATGTGTCAGTGTATCCATATTTTATCCAAAGCAGTTTTTTGATATAGGTTTATAGGAAAGTACCAGGCTACTTGCCCTTGTGGATCATTTTAAGCCTAGCCATTTTCCCTCTTCTGCTCAAAATAACCTATCCCATTTGGTTACAGATTGCCCTTACTCATACTGTAGCCGATAATTTCACATTACCCCTAATGAGAGTAACTGGGAGATACCATTTCTCATTTCCTGGTCTAGCTATGACCGTTCATTTCTGTCATGTCTTCTGGGCATTTCTTCTCAGCATTACATCACTTCCTGTTAATTCTAGCTATTGTTTATAAGAGGCTCAGAAACTGGATATAGTTTTTATTTGTACTACAGAAGGAGTCTACCAAGTTATTTCAGGAGATATGAATATGTGGGAAAACACCATCTAAACCTTGGGACTGGACATATTCCATTTATATGTCTTGTTGTTTTCATTTAAAAATAGAGGAGACTAGTATATGTATTTAAATGTGTAAGAAAGCAATGTACAGTTGTGCGGTGGTTAAAACTACTGCCTCAAGAAGTTTGCCAGTTTGGTTTTCAGCTAGGGTACAGCATGTGCAGAAACCCCATGCAATTGACTTTTTTTAAATGTACAAAATGCTCATTTTGCAAGCAGCTGAATAAACAACTTTTCTGCTACTTATATGTAAAACTTATGTTAAAAGTTATTTACATCACTTCATTAAGAACTGTGGAAAAAATTATTTTTCTAAATTATTTTCTAACTTTTGTTTTATTAACAAAAAGCTTGAATATCTTTACATGCACGAAAAAGATAAAAAATTGTTGTGTTAATGTGAATACAGAAGTTTTTTTTCAGAATTATCTGATTCAGTTGGGGTTTGACAGTAGGCAGGCTAAAGACCAAAAAAATACAGAACACATACACACACTTTTTTTGCTGTTGTTAAAATGTCGAAATGTAAAACTATCGTGCAAAAACAACAAATGTTCACATTGATCATTGCTGCAATGGCCTCAGTTATACAAGTCATATCCTGCCAAGGATACAACAGCCGGCCAGCCTCCAAAGCTTCAGGGCACCTTTCACTCACCCAAACTGTCAAGCAGCTGAAGCTGAAGCTGAGCTGACTAAAACAAGTTTGGGTGTGAAGCCCTTCAGAGCTTTATTGCAACAAAACAGTATGCTCCTCTTGACGCTTATGAGAATCAACGGTTGGCTTGTACTTTTCCTTAGCTGGGCTAGTAAGTTCCTCTTTGGAAAAAAAACTTCCACTTTCTTATATTTTTCTGATGTTTTGAGACTTTCCTCTTAGGAAAGTTAAAGGTAGGTGTGTTGTGTTTTAACGGATTGTCTCAAAGACTGCAACATACTTTTAAATGGAGCACTTGTCGTTTCTGTAAGTTTAAAAGCAGTGTTATTTAACTGAAACATAATTTCTCAAAAAAAAAAAAAAATCTGAACAGGAAAATCCATAGTGGTAGGACAGCTGCCTGAGGGCGATTTTAAGCCTAGCCAGTTTTTCCTTTTGTGCTTGAATTAACCTATCTGGACAGTGATTGGCTTTATCCGTCCCATAGCTGATAATTACTTATTACCCCCAATGAGACTAATTGGGATCATACCATAGATAATTTGAGGACACACATGTATGTGATAAACAATTTAGTATCTGCCTCTGCCCATTAGTAGTACTGGAGACAGTCCTGTGGTAAATTTTCTGTTTCCATTCCCCAGATCCAAGTTATGCTTGACTATGGAAAGGAATGAGCTTTATTTTATGTGGAGGGGGGGGGGGTTCTGTTCCAAACTAGTGGTATCCTCTGCGAGAAATACATGTTCTTCAAAACCATTCTGCAGAAAAGGTTTATCTCTCTAGATTGAGTATTTCTGATACCATCTGACTTGCTGATGTGTAGCAAATCCATCAGTGTTGGGTTGCAGGATGCCTTCCACGCCTGACACAGGTCACTTCTCAGCAGTCGGTAGGATACAGAGTATAATGAGGACTTTGAGTCAGTCCATGAAAGACATGTTGTTTATGCCTTGTATCCTTTTAGTAAGGCCTCTCTGTGGATACGCCAGTTGCTGCATGCATCTGGACAGATGCATGCTAAATGGGCCATTACATTCAATGAAGAGTAATTGTTTACTTCAGTCACAAGGGCTTTAACACTCTAGCAAACAACTCAGGAGCTTAATAAAACCCACCAAAGCCAGGTTTGAGGCTGAAATAGCTACCCAAGCTAAAGACAATTACAGGGCATTGTTCAGTTACTTTCTCAATCTCTAAAGCATAACGCAGAAAAGCACAGAGCTGATTGTGAACAATGTTACCTATATACTGAGGCTGAAGCGAACCTACTGGCTGATAAATTTAGCTCTAAATTTAACCCTCTCTCCCTTGCATTTGTTCCTCAAATATACCCAAAACTGGCTTGCCTCCAGCTATCACACAAACAAAGTCATAAATGTGCTATAAAAAGCTAAATACTGCATAGATGGGTCCTGACAATATCCACTCTCCCTTGCATTTGTTCCTCAAATATACCCAAAACTGGCTTGCCTCCAGCTATCACACAAACAAAGTCACAAAAGTGCTATAAAAAGCCAAATACTGCATAGATGGGTCCTAACAATATCCCTGGATGCATCTTAGATAACAAATGATGATTTAGCCTCTAACACTGTTAAATATCAGTCTCCATACTGGTTTTGTACAAAGCGAATGGAGAACAGCTACAGTCATTCCCCTACATAAGGGAGGATCTTCCACAGACCCAAGTAAATTACAGACCCATATGCTTGACCAGCCTCATACGTACAGCCATGGAATTAATCAATCAGGACATAGGGAACCTCCAAACACTGGCCCCACCTCAGTTTGGATTAGTCAAGGGGAGGTCATGCTTACCCAGTGGACTTTTTTGAAAAGGCTACCAAAGCAACTGATGAAGGCAAAAATGGTACACCGCATACATAACTCTGGCCAGAGATTTTGACAATTCCCCACTCAGGCACAGTAGGGGGTTATTCCCAGTTTATTTAGCTTTTCTATGGTCACCCAGTGGACTACTAACTGGCTCACAGATAAGATGCAGTAAATCAAAACAGAGTTTTGTCTTCAGACTCAGAGGAGATATCTTGCTTTCTGATTCTCCCTGTGGGGGCTCCTCTTTCTCTGAGACTACTGCTAGAATGTCCCAACGTTTTCAGTGGGAGAACACTGAGGATTTCTCAAGCCCTCAAAAAATACTATGAGATGTTACAGAAGGATTTTCCGGAACCTACATTCATTCCTCCTGCCTTGTCTGCTTTTCAGATGTGTCTTACTGCCTGCAATTTTCCTGATAACTAACTGTCCCTAAAAAGTCACACAGGATGTATAATGTTCCTCAGTCTTAAAAACTTTTTATACACTATTCCCAAACTTGACCAGCAGCTGTAGCCTTAGTTGACTCTCTGCTTCTAAGCACTTGGCTAATTCCAATCCTACTCTTTCTAATAAGGATGGGGAAAATTATTAACCAGTATGGGAAAAAAGAACATACTTCTGCAACTTTGGATTTCAGAATTTTAAATTGTCAGGCTCGTATGTTAAAGTTTATTCCGATACATTATGGAAGTATGAGGAATGCTTTGTCTACAGTTTCTTCTTGTAAAGAAAAATCTGCTTTAAATAACTTAGCTTCTTCTACTGCACAGGTCAATACTCGTTGGCAGTGTGTGTACAACTTTGTTGATACTTCTTCCAAGGCTATGGCTACTTATACGGTTTTAAGTTTGGCTGCATTCTTAGAACCTTCCGGATGATGTTAAAAATGAAATTTAAAATTTTCCCTCATATAAGAGATTTAGTGCTTGGCCCCTATGGTGTTAAAGGTGATCAAAAAGTGCGATGACAGGGGCAAGCTGATCCAGTGAATCTAAGAATTTCCAACCCCCCCTCCCAAACTTCCCAAGGGATTTTCTTTATCCTCAACCAATTTCAGCAAAAACAGAACAGCATCAACAGAATTCAGGTAAACAGACGTTTTAAGAAGTATCAAGAAGGTTCCAAAAAAGTCTCAAACCAAGGACACTCCAGATGGTGTAGTGGTACATTCCTCTGTCCATAGTGATCAGGGACATGGGTTTGACACTTGACTGCTGTTTTCAGGGGCACAGGAAACTTCAGGTGGCAGTCACCCTGGGGATCACCTCAGTGGCCTTGCTTGACAAGGGCACTGGGAACTAACTTCTGGCGGCATGATGCCTGGGAATTTCTTGGGCTAGGCTTGTATAGGCTCCAGGGCCATTAGCCTAGTACATACCTATGAACCCAAGTCTGGATGACTATTCAAGAGACCTTGTGACCCCCCCCCTCCCATCCTGACCCTCTTTCTCTGACAGAGTCTGAATCTACATTATTCCCTTTAGCAACAAACAATCACATTTTTCTGAAACATTCATCAGGGTTACAGAAGGCAGTGGGAGGAAATTTCACCAGATCAAGGCAGTAAATTCTCAGTGCCATCTTTAGTATCAAGGACCTCCAAGTGGTTACAAACAATACTACAGTGATGTGGTACATCAACAAGCAAGGGGGAGCCAGGTCATACCCCCTTTGCAGAGTAGCCATATTATCTTGGGATATAGCTTCACAGCGCAATCACACTCTACAGGCATCCTACATTCCATCAGAGCAAAATTATGTGGCAGACAAACTGAGCAGGATCACAGCAGACCCTCACAAATGGAAACTAGATCCAACGATCTTCCAAGATTTGAGACATTTGTTGGTAATTCCTTCATTCTGACTGACAAAATTCAGTTCAAGGACTCCATGCAAGAAGGCCTGGAAGGCAGATGTCTTTTCTTTGGACAGGTATGTTCTTGTATGGCTTTCAATAAATTCAGAAGAAATCCCCCTCACTGTAGTGACTCCCTTCTGTCTCAAGCAACCATAGTTCTCAGTTCTTTTGAAAATGGCCAGGGGCAATTACTACAGGCTTCCTCACAGAATGGATCTACTCACACAAGAAGGGTATCTGATAAACCCAAACATCAATCTTCAACAACTGACTGCCTGGATGACAGTGTCTTAATTCCTTTTAAATATCTGTTTTCGGAGGATGTGCAGCAGGTACTATTACAGGCAAGAAAGTCTGTTACTAAAAAAAAAAAATCATACATTAGCAATGGAAAAGGCTTTCTAGTTGGTGCCAACAACATAACCAACACTCATTCAGGGCTAGTTATGCTTTGGTTTTACAATATATTTGTGAGTTGCCATACATTCTTCTATCAAGGTTCATATATTGGCCATATCAGCATATGTGCCCATGGATCCTCCTCTTCCAAGATAGTCCCATGTCAAAATGTAAAGCGGTTCTGCCTAAGAGGCCTCCAAGTAAACTGGTGGCTCCTCCTTGGGATCTCAATTTTGTGTTTGTTTACACTAGCTCCATTTGAACAAGCTAATCTGGCTGACTTAGGTTTATAGGTGGGTACTAGGCTAACAGCCCAAGAGCCTAAGTAAGCCTAGCCAACAAGGTTCCGTGGCTTACGCCGCCCAATAAAGTTATTTCCCTGTGCCAGCAGAGCCACAGAAGTGATCCCCGGGGTGTATTTCCTATTTCCCATCCACTCATCAAGATTTTTCTTGAAGAATGCGAATGAGGAACTTTGCCTGACATAGATGGATAGCTTGTTCCAGAGTATGGGAAGTCTCTGAGGCAGGAATCCATCCCTCCAGCATGTCCTGTTTATTGTGGTGACAAGATTTAGGTCCTTAGAGCGTGTAGCCGAGTGGGATTGGGATTTCTTTAGATGCATCATGTCCAACAGCTCTGGGTTTGACATAGCTTTATATGTTAGGGAGAGATCACCTTGTAGTAGGAGATATGCTACGGAGTAAAGCTGTTGTTTTTGAGACGGTCAGTGTAGGGCATCTGTTTGGGCCAGTAATCCTCTTTGTGAAGTACGTCTTTGGCCTTTCCAGCCTGCAGAGGTCTTGTGAGGTACAGTCCAAAAGGGGCATTGTACTCTATAATGGGTCTAATGAGTGTCGAATAGAGGGGGAACAATGACCTCTTTTTTCCTGAATGAGAACCCTTTCGTGATTAGGTGTGCCACGTAGAAGGACTTCCCGACTACTGTGGCAATGTGATTATCAAAGAAGAGACTACTGTCCACCTGGGTCCCAAGTCCTCTTATCACACATTCAGTGTTAAGTAGACTACTGCCTATGTGGTAGTTCATGGGTACAGAGTTTTTACCAAAGGAGATGACAATGCACTTTTTGGCACTGAGCTTGAGGCCATGGCTCTGACACCAGGCATCTGTGTCAGTGAGGCCCTTCTGCAGGATGTCCACATCATTTGGGGACTCTACTATGGCTCCTAGTTTGCAGTAATCTGTGAACTTTGTTAGCCAGAGGTCTTCTGTGTTAGCGAAGTAGATACCAAACAGGAGAGGTCCCAGGACTGAACCCTGTGGTACTCCACTTGACACTGGTTTAAAGTCAGATTTGTAGTCTGCAACTTTAATAGTGTGGGTTCTGTCAGTGAGCCAGTTGGCAACCAATCTTGTGAAGTAGGGATTTATACCTAGTTTAGCGAGTTTAGCTATAATTCCAGAAGGGGGGATGGTGTCGAAAGCCTTGGGAGGTCAAGATAGGCTGTGTGAACCACCTTACCCTCGTCTGTGGCTTTGGTGACTGCCTCAAAGAAGTCGATCAGGTTCAGGAGGCATGACCTGCCTTACACAAACCCAAACTGGGTGGGGTCCAGAGTTTGGAGGTTACCAATGTCTTTGTTTATGTGTTCCATGGTGATACATTCCATGGCCTTGCAGACCAGGCTCGTCAGGCTAATAGCGAGATAGTTCCTGGGATCAGTGGTGGCTCCCCCTTCGTGGAGTGGGATAAATGCTGCTGTGCGCCATTCAGTGAGTACAAAGCCTGATGTGAGGCTATGACTGAACATGGTGCTTAGGTGGGGAGCCAGTTCATTCTGAAGTTTGTGTAAAAACGCAGCCTGGGATGTTGTCCGGTCCTACGGATGCTGTGTTTTTGACTTTAGAGAGTGCAGCTTTTACCTGCATAGTTGTGATTACAGGGACTCTGCATTTTTCCTGTATAGATATGGGCCCTTTAGGGGGTGAGAGGGGGTACAGTTAGCATTGAACCTACCTGCCAGAATGATGGCAATTATCAGTTAGTTCTGTAATTTTCATGCCATTGTGCTGTAACTTAGAGCAGATCTGGGTGCTGCCATTGAGATTCTTGACATAGCTATAGAATGCTTTGTGGTTGTCCTTAGAATCAGTGGTGATTTTGTTTTCATAGCTAGCTTTGGAGGCTATTATAAGGGATCTCAGCTTCTTACGGAGGCTGACCAGCGAGCTCTTCCACTCATGGAATGTTACTCTCTTTGAAACAGTTTCTTCCTTCTGTTGTACAGTTTGTTTATTGCAGGAGATCACCAGAATGGCTTCTTTTTTTTGGAGGATAGGGTCTTGGTTCTGTTTGGGATAGTACGATTCATGCACTCGTGTTAAGTGCTTATAGAGTGCATTTGTGCAGGATTCAGCAGTCGTAACTGTATTGTCCATCTGCATGGGTGTCATGAAGTTCGCCACTTCTGTCTTAAGAAGCATGAAGTTGGCTTTGCAGAAATTTTTTATTGTGGTTTTCTTAATGGGGGGTGGGGGCGGGATGTGGATATCTAGGGCGATTAGCTTATGGTCAGATCGGATGGTGTGGAGCACCGGTCACTCATGTAGGTAATGACTAGGTCTAGGATATTGTTGCCCCTGGTAGGGGTGTGGATAAGTTGATCCAGGGCACTGGAATTTATGAATTCCAGAAAGCACTGAGTGAAGGAGCTGGTACACGAGTAGTTTTCCCAGTTAATGGTGGGGTAGTTGAAATCGCCCATTATTTGGGTGTTTGGTTGAACCCTAATAAAAGAGGAGTGGAAATCCTGGGGCATGGTGGGGGAAGCTACAATTTGGATTGCAGTTTTGCCCAGAGTTAGTTGCACTTGAATAACCTCGGATGCATTATGCTGAGCAACTAGCCTGGAGGTGTGGATATCCTTAATGAATATGGACACAACTCGCCTTTGGTGAACGGTCCAGGTTACAAAGCCAAAAAGTGTGGTATGAGTTATAGCCTGGTAGTGCAGGGGTGCTCTCTGGAGCCTTGAATAAAGTCTCAGTCACTGCACAGATATCAATGTTCACCATTTTAAGGAGTGCCTCGAGTGAGTGCATTTTGAGATTTAGACTTCTAGCACAGAGTAGCATTACCCTCAGTTTTTGCTTGCCTGTTCCTGTTACGGTGGTGAATTCATCATCTGAACCTTGCCTAAAAAAGGCACTATAGGGGCGGCAAGAGCCTTAGCAAGTATCTGGAATCCCAGGGGGAAACAGGTGCAGGCCATCTCTCGCAAAGCATCATGGCCTGTCTACCATGCCATTCCAGGCAGACAGATACTGGATCCCCTTAGAATGACACTTTTTGAAGTCAATCATTTTGTCCTTGTACTGAGGAATCATTCTGGACGATGGCAGAATACTACTCAGGGCTAGGGTCATACCTGCCTCGACTACAAGATTGGAGAGCTCTTCCATGTCTCTTTTCATGTAGTCCAGGGAGGTACGTCTCAGGTTGTTCACACCAACATGGACAATATCAGAGTCGTATACGCACTTGTTGTGGAGTGACCTGAGTGTGTGGGTTATGTAGCAGTCCCTGGCACCAGAGAGTAACCTTCTTGTTTAGCCTGGTGAGTGGGACATCAGTGTACCTAACTACAGAGTCACCTATGGCTAGTGTGTTGGGTACGTTGTTTTGCCTTATGGGCTGTGGATGAGTGGCACACTGAGTCTGTGGGCTGTGTGTCATTTGGGTTGTGTTGGGGGGGTAGAGGTTGCTTGCATTTCTGCTTTGGAAGTCTTTGTTACTTGAGCAAATTATTATAGAGAGCCTCCGCAAATGTTTTTGTGTTCCTATGTGTGGATTTTGGTGGTGTAGATTTAGTGGGACTATGTGAAGAGTGCGATGTGGTGCAAGTGTTTACCTTCTCTTCTTGACTGTCAAGTTCCATCTTGGTTAGAGAGAGCTTTACCTCCAGTTTGGCTAGATAGGTGCATCTCTCACAGGCTGCAGTGTTGGGTGGTAGGAGGAGAGGGTTGTCTGTGTACATGAGGCAATTGCTACATTGCCCCAAGATGCCCAGATTCATCAGATAGACAGGGGAGAACACTGGGAGCTGACCCTTGGACATGCCTGAATAAAATACTATTTTCCTCTAGATAAGTGAAGAGAGTGAGTACAACAGCTGTTTTTCTCTAAGCAAGTGAGGAAAGTAAGTACAAAAACTGTTTTCCTCTACGAAATGAGGAAGGTTGAGTGCTGTAGTAATTTGTAGCTTATATAGTGCTTACAACAAGCTCTGAATAAGTGCTGAGCACAAATAAGCAAATTCAAGTGCTAAAACTAAGAATCTGTATCTGGACTAGACTAGTTACAGAAAGAAACAAGTACAAATGCGGGCTTTTAAATCAGAAAGTTGAGAGAGAAAGAAAAATTGCCCAAATGGTCAATAGCTACAATTTCTGGGCCAGAAACCACTCCTTATGTGGTAGATAGGCTACCTAGTGCTTACCACTCCCACTGATAAGCTAGAAGGTTTCCCTCCAACACAGAAAGGCTTGGGGGGCTCAGAAGCTTACATACAGTCCTGGATACATCAAATCTGTACCCGGACTACACTAGTTTCAGGACAGGTAGGAAAAAGGCGTAGAGGAAGCAGCTAAAACAGCACTAAAAACAATTCAAGTGCAAGTTAGCACACTTGTGTGTAGCAGTATTAAAGCAACTACAGTTTAAATAAATGCAAATGTATTCTGAACTGAATTCAATTATTATTTTATTCAACTCTGAACAGTTAAGTGCCAAAAATATACTTATCAGCTGAGAAACACACTCAGTCAGAACTCGGGGAAATTCTTGCAAGTTTTTTTTTTTTTTTTTTTTTTTTTTAGTAAAGTGGAAAGGGAGAAAGGAACAGAAGATAATTCAAGCTTAAACAAAGTGGGTTGGCCTTCTCAAATGTTCTCTCTGCAATAGGTAAAATGAGCTGATGACACTAGACTGGGGGGAGTGTTCCAGACAAAATTTACAGTAGGGGTGGGCAACTGTAAATTTCATCTGGAACATGGAAAACAATTTTACTGATTGCTTTGATCTCTGCAAGAAGGGTATCTAAGTCACAAGCTCTTATGGTGAGTTAGCCTACCTCATTTTCCATAAGGACTGTGTTTCTTTGAGGAAACTAATCATTCTTTTATGCTCAAGGTGGTATCTGAGTTTACTTAACATCAAACTATCCATCTCCCAGTTTTCTTTCCTGAACCTAAAAATGAGAGAGAAAGGATATTTCATACCTTAGATGTCAACAGACAACTCAAGTACTATCTTAAATTAAATCTTTTGGATCATCCAATCAATTGTTCATTTTTGTGAAGGTAAGAAAGGACAATCGATGTCAAAACAGACCATTTCCAAATGGTTGTCTAGGGCTATTACCTTTTTCTATACTCAACACGACAAATCTATTCCAGGCAGGGTTAGGGCCCACTCTACCCCCAGAAATGAAAGAGGTAAGATAATTACACAGCCAAGCGATTTCATCAACTGCTTCCAATGAGTGAGATAACAATAGCAGTTACATGCCCGGGACAGGCAGTGTTGTGGGATGTCTGCATGTGTATGTGGTGCAAGTGGCATGAGTGGCCCTGTCTGTGTGTGTCCCTCTCTGACTTGGTGGTGGCAGTATCATTATATCTTACTATCTTCTTCTTCTTCTTTTTGCTTTTCCTGGTTAGGGGTCACCACAGCGGATCACCTGTCCGCTCATGATTGGCAGTAGAGTTTTACAGTGTTGAGTTGCCAGCCCGGCACCCAACCTTCCACGGAAGGCACATACACACTCACACCTAGGGCCAATTTTAGAGTGTCCAATCCTCCTACAGCATGTCTTTGGGATGTAGGAGGAAACCCACGCGACCACAGGGAGGACATGCAGACTCCGCACAGAAGGCACACCAGCTGATGATCGAACTGGAGAACCTCTTGCTGTGAGGTGACAAGGCGTTTTAAAAAAACAGTCAAGCCCAGTTTTTTCAGGACTTTGTAGTAGACTGCTAGCCATCAGCAGACACCAAGGATACTCCATCGGGTCTATATCACGTAGTCGAAGTTCCATAGCTCTGAACACGATCGAGCCATTATGTTCGAAGTTACAAAACTTCGACTACAAAAAAAAAAAAAAAAAAAAAAAAAAAAGAACGGACAACAAAATAAACTGTTGTAAGCAGGGGGGAAGCCCCCCTGTCCCACCCCCGCTACTTAAATATACCAACTCCGAGATCACACCACATTGAACAAAATGGAAACCTCTGCTTATGGAGATTTCCATTTAAACGCTCGAACTTTTACAAATTCGAACTTATAGTCTCGACCATATGTGGTTCGAACTTATAAAAAGTTCGACTACGTGATAGGAACCCTACTCCAACATATTGTCTAACATTTTAATTTTCACTTTCAAAAAGGTTAAAAGTAAAAAAACAAACAAAAAGGTGAGTTATGAACACTACATCCTTTCCTGCAAAAAGCAACTTGTGAAGCAGGAGCCTTAACTCTTTATGCTAACTGACGAGTTAGAGGGTATTTTTTTACATAACAGGAAGTATTAAACTCCAATGTCTACCATTATTCACAGATTGCAACAGTCCAGGAGTTTAGAGGGACATGGCACAAATAACAGGCAACAGTGGGAATGTCCTATGAAATTACGGACTGTTCAGAGGGATGGGGGTGTTTTCGTGTTGGGGGAGGCTTTGGATCAAAGTCGGAAGGAACACTAAACAAGCATAGAGAATTTCTGAACTATTATGTGGACTCACTGAAACTTAACATAGCAACATGTCCAAGATCACAATGCACTTTACCAACAAAAAAGTAATACATGGGCTCAGATAATACAATCATCTAGAACCAATGTTCACATCAACGGGGGTACCCACATCTATGTATTTAACTATTTATGTCCGTTTATCGGAGCAACAGACAGATCCAAATTTCAGTCACTGTCTCCATTAATAGAAACAAACATGAAGTAACAGTAAACAAGCATGAAGTATCAGTAATCATCCCAAGGAAACAACACTGTTAAATAACAAACAGTGAACATTCTGCCAATGCATATACAAAGCAATGGTGACAGATGACAGAGAGACACTACTGCATAACAGGAAAATGGCATTAGTTCTGTTTTCGCTGAACATGTAGGACTGCACATCAAATCATAATCCTATACGGAAAATGTTAAGTTAAAAAATTACTCTTCAGAGTTCTTAAAAACTGCAAGCAACTTAAAAATATAAGCTTAGCTTGACATTCATTAGTGGACGGGAGTTCTGCTGTGGTGACCCCTAACCGGGAAAAGCCGAAAGACTAAGACTGTGAGCAAAAAAGTTGCTCAAAACTTCAGCTCCTATAAAAAGGATAACATTCACATATGATCAGAATCAGACACCTCAAATGCCCCTACTTTGGAGGAATGTGCCTATTTTCAAGCTTGATTTACCCTGCACATGTACCTATTTTTGAATGTCCCTATTTTCAAGCTTGATTTACCATATCACACAATTTTCTAAATCTCTTATCACACACAATTTTTGAAGCTATCTAGTACACTGAAAATATCACATGACCAATATGCTAGCGACATCAACAGTTTAAAGAGTGCACACACACACCTTACATTTCCCATTTTAGTGCCCCAAAATAAATTACCTTTAATAAACTGTATTAACAAATTCTACCACAAAGTCTCTTTGATAATGTGCAAATATTTTCTATCATTTAATCACACTTTGAAGTATCCAACATTCCTACTGGAAGCAGGAAGAGAGTTAAGTGCCATTTTGTTTTCATATATCACAAATTTATAGTTGGATGTGCCTTACTGTTCAAGAGCTTTTGTTCCTATTTCAATGTCTGCAGGTTGAAAGGCAGGTTTAGAATATCCCCACTTCTCCTTTCCCACCCATAATCTGATTTTATACACTATATCTGACCAAATCCATTTCCAATTAAACAAAATTTCATTCAATCTCATTCTAAACAACCCATATTACATAAAGTATCTAGGCTTCTCACATTTTATTATTCTTATAATTGTTCATATCTTTACTGATAATGTCTTAATATTGTCAAAAAAATTCTTCACACTTTTCCAGAATTTCTTTTTAAGTAGCATACTCCCCTTTACTGGTAATTTATTTATTACCAGTTTCCATAAAAAATACTGATACTCTACCACCACCTTGGTATACCATTTTCCCTTACTTTAACGGCTTTAAATAATGTTTGGTAACTTTTTTCCATAGATTTCTATAATATTTAACTTCTTTATTATACAAGTTTAAAGAAGCAGAATACACAAACTGGGATTAAGGTTACTAAATCTAGTTAACTTCACTCATATATGGCACACCTATTCACTGAGTTTATCTTGAAAAACACCAATTGCACAATTTCATTTTCCTATTTTACTGGGATTAAATAAACATTTCACATACATGCTATTTTTCCAAATAATTCTGAATTTGCTAAATAAACCTTCTTCCTGAACACTACCTATACATCCTCCACAGAAGCCATATTTCTTTCATTTCTTTTATCAACCCTTCCCATCCTACTGAAAACAGCAGGGGTCCTTTATAAAAAATATTTACAATTTACATACAAAAATTGTATATATTTACAATTTATATACAATATCCCATCATTTGTTTCTACAATCAAAAACATATTTTAACTTCATTCATTTTGGTTCATTTTCATTTATTTATCCCAGACCCTCACTCTTTCGTCCACGACCAACATCTTATTTTCTCTAAAACAATAGCTAAATCCCATTTACTGTTATACATAATTTCTCACACACTGATTCTATAACACAAAATGATAAATATAATTTTTTTATACATAAAGTTTACTTTTGTTTTCAAAAAACCCGTATTCAATATTATTCATACATAAATCTTCTAGTCCCTTTTTAATCCTCAAAATAATTTATATCCCCTAATTTCTTCCAATCTTCTATTAACTTTTGGCACTTTAAAAATATGTTCAACTTCTTCCCCACAATAGTTACAAATAAATACTTTTACATTTCACATTTCTTATTATACTGCATATATGCCTAACAGGCATTTTTTTAAATACATAACCTCCATAAAAAAATCAGGACATTCCACCTTTGCTTTACATCTTTTTCCCCCCTCTCTTTTAAGGCTTTAATCAATTCATTATTTAAATTATTTACAGAGAAAATACAGTAATATTTACACATTATATTTTCATACCGTAATCTTTTTTCATTCTCTAGCACTTTTTTATTTTCCATAATATAATTTGCTCCTAATATAATTTGCTCCCGATATGCTTTGAGTTCATTTCTACACTTTCTCAAGCCTTTTAAAAAGTTCCATTCGTTTTCAAACTTCTGATACATTACTTTTGTTAATAATTGTCTTGCTTTTCTTTCAACTACTTAAGTACTTTATAGAAGTTTAATGAAGCTGCACGTACCATAGGATTTATCAATCCTAAACCTCCTTTACTATTATGCATTACGCCCCTCAACTAAAAGCTCAATATAAAAACAAATATCATATTAACCATCACTTTCTCAAAGATAAGATAAATTAAATATTTCAGCCAAACATGGCAATTTTCATAACAAAACAGGATTTATCAAATGTAGTTTCTGAGAGATTTTCAAAATATAAAAATATTCTTTATTTTATCCATAGCTTCCCCACTGCAACTGTATAATACCCAGAGTACCAAATCTTATACCCAATAATATTATCTCATCCGTTTTAAATTCAATACCTCTTATTATAAAATTACATCCCGATCCTTCACTCTTTTCATTGTTCAAATTAAGGCCTACAGCCTTTAAATTTTCATTCAAACAAATACTGTTTCCATACTTGTTATATCCCTACTACTACTACTTCTTTCAGCTTTTTCACGGTTAGGGGTCGCCACAGCAGATCACCTGTCTGCTCACGATTGGCAGTGGAGTTTTACGGTGCCGAATTGCCAGCCCGGCGCCCATCCTTCCACAGAAGATGCACGCACTCACGCCTAGGGCCAATTTAGAGTGTCCAATCCACTTACAGCATGTCTTTGGGATGTGGGAGGGAACCAGACCACCCGGAGAAAACCCACGGTACCACAGGGAGGACATGCAGACTCCGCACAGAAGGCACTCCAGCAGAGGATCAAACTGGTGAACCTCTTGCTGTGAGGTGTCAACGCTAACTGCTGCACCACCGTGGCTGCCCACTTTTTATATCCTTACTAAATAACACAATATCATCAACATAAGCTAACATAACAGGAATATCTGCATCGTTCTTTGTAATAAGTGCTGCTGCCTTTATACTATAACTCTTTTCACTATTAAATTCATCACTAATGTGAATAAAATACTACTCAAGTGAAAACCCTATGCAATACCTCTTTTTATGTGCATTTCTCTACCTAGCCACTCATTCACAAAAACTTCTATCCAGAAATACAAACCTTATTTTACAGCCAATATTGTAACACCGAAATAACTCCCATTAAGATATTATGGGGAACAGCATCAAATGCTTTATTCAAATATTCTAACATTGTCTTTTTTCCCCAAATATCATCTACTAATTCTTTAATCAAAATCAACAGTTTCATATAAATATCATATAATCTGTGTTACTCAAAACTATAGGCCTCTAAATTTTGAATCTCTCACTTCCTTTTTCCATATAAATTTGACTACACCACTAAATAACCTATTTAAATCCTTCATTTAACCACTCATTCAATATTGTCGCACAATATTTCCTTTGTGTTCTTGTCATATTCTTTTACATCTGACATTCCATCCCATGGGGCCCTACTGCTGAAGTCACATTAACCATACTTAGTATATTACTTAAGTCTTCTATTGTTATACCTTTTTCCAAACTGTCATTCTCTAATTCTGAAAGAGATTCTACTCTCTATACCTTTCTCCAATTACATCCCTCACATATTCGACTAGAATCTCCACTATTTCTTCATGCTGCTTACATATCTTTCCTTCTGTCTACCAACTCTCTTATTATTCTATTATTCTCCTTAATTTACTTAAATGAGGATCACGTTCCTCCTCCCTTACTTGTAAAAAAACACCTTTGCTTAAACAATTTATTTTGTTTGGTTTAACTTAAATATCTATACCATAACAAAATGCATTTGTCACCTCTCTCTAAATCCATTAAAGCTGTTTCACTTATTTTTATATCCTTCTTTCACTTATTTTCTTGCATTTATTTCCCATTCCAAATAACATTTCTTATATTTGCTTTTAAAAGCAATCCACAATTTTGATAAATTAAAAAAAAAACAAAAAAAAAAAAAACTCTCATTTCTGTATGGTCGTTCAGTAACTCATTTACTATATTCTTTCCCCTTTCACTCCATTCCTTCTTTTTATTCCTTTTCCTATCTTTATACACAGTTCTTATTCTCTTGTAGCCCAATATAAAACAGCCCAATGGTCTGAAAAACCTGCCTCTCCAACTCCCACTTCTACTAAAGATATGCCTAACATTGCATTCCAAACCTTTAATTTACATTTAATAATGTCCAATACGTTTTTACAACTTTGTCTTTAATGAACTGTAAGTTAAGGAGAAAAAGAAAGTCTCCTGCTATTATTTCCACATTAACTGTTACACAATCTATTATTTTATTAAATATGTCCTCTCTTTCTCTGTCACATATGCATATAATGCAATTATACGACAACCCCCCCCATTAATATTCCAAAACGTGCATGCTGATTGATTTACAACGTGCATGCTGACCAAAGACTTATACTAATGGAAAAAGGTCCGGTCGCCCGGACTTTTTCCATTAGTATAAGTTCTTTTTTTTTTTTTTTACAGCAACGGAGAACGCAAGATCTCCGTTGCTTTTTAGAAGCAGTCTGTCTCTCTGTGTTAAAGGAGTTTAACATAGCGAGACAGCTTTAAAAAAAAAGTAACCGAGCTCTTCCTTTCTCCGTTGCTTTTTTTTAAAGCGGTCTCGCTATGTTAGATGGGTTTAAACCGTTGCTTTTTTTAAAGCTGTGTCACTATGTTAAACTCCTTTAACACAGCGAGACACTTTGTAAAAAGCAACGGAGATCTTGCTTTCTCCATTGCTTCCACCCACAGCTCTGATGTACTGCGTAAGCATATGCATGCGCAGTACATCAGAACTGCAGTAGAATACTAGACAGCTGCAGAAGGGCAGCACGGAGGCATTATACAATGCCATTACTTAAGAAAAGTAAGTATTTTTTTTCTTAAATAATATCATTGTATAATAGCAATAACCCACTTCTGGGTGTGGGTAATACTGGATTTACCCACGGTTGTCTTTGTTTGGCCACTCGGGCTTCACCCTCATGGCCAAATCACACCAACCATGGGCAAATCCAGCATTACTCACAACCAGGCGTGGGTTTTTGCTTAAATATTCTATACACCTTATTTTGCCATCTTGTATCCAAAATAGTTACTCTACCTATAACTAATAGCATCACATCCAATATTTTAACTGTTTTTTTTTCATAAGATAGCTATTCCTGAACATGCATCTTTCCCCAAATTCCAAACCACATTTACCCATAATCCTGTCTATATTCCTCTGTTAAAAAAATCTTATATCTTCTAATATAATTATATCTGTATCCAAATGTTTACACCATTCTAATAGGCTTAATCTTCTCATTGAACTTTTAATACTAACATTTACTGCTTCAATTCTACAGTTGTATCTCCTAGTACTAAATATACTTTACTTACAAAAAGGTGCACAATTTTTCAATCTTTCCCTTCTTTCTTTTATATTAGTTCCTATGAACTTGCTCTTCCTTTCCTTAACCCTTTTACTTTTACCATATTTCAACTGCTATCACTTATTTTGGATTTATCTATACTATCCTTAATTTCTTCCATCTTTTTCTCTTTTTTATATTAATTTTCTTTTCTTGATTATTCGAACTTATTTTGTATTACCTACCTCTGTTTCTATACTTCATTATAATCCATCCATAAATGACCCACATTATTGCATTTATAACACTTTTTCCACAATTTTTTTGCGCCAATACCTATGCCGATGCATACACGGCATTTCTTTCTACTACACTTACTAAATTAAATTATCTGCTTTTTCACACAAAAAACATGCCTTAGGTTGACCCTAATTTTAACATGTCTTTCTCCATTAACATTTATCACATTAGGAATATGTATAACATTTTCATTCTTCATTTCCGGTATTACATTACAATCCCAACCCTAAATCCATACTCCTCTGTCAGCATAAGCTTCTGATGCGACTATTACTTATTTACATATTTCATTTAAACATTTTTTAAAGTCTCTTTTTTCACTTCATCTCTAAACTGGATATGTATCTTTTCATAGAACCACACTCAAAAATAATATTACAAAAAGTTTCTTTATTTATATGAATAAGTGCTCTTACCTCAGATGTTTTAGTTCCCAGAGGTTATATTATTATGCCTCATAACATCTGTCCATCTCCTTTTCTTCTTTAGTGCAAATTCTAACTGTGAATCGTTTTCTTTTTTTTTTTTTTTTTTTTAATCCACTGGAACTCAGTGCCATTCTTCACCTTTTCACTGTCTCCTTTTCTGACTATGTCTGCATACGACATTTTTTTAACCATGGACTTCTTTTTGACTATTTTTCACTTCTTCTTGCTGTATTCTATCCATAACGTCTCCCCATGAGACATCCTTCCCTTTGTTCGGTTCATTCGCATTTATTAAGTTGACCAAATAATCATCTTGCAACCCTCCCGATTGGAGGGCTGTAACAAACCATCCCTTAGGGGTGTCCTGTGTTCCAGCAAAAAGACTCTGCTGGAGCAAGTCTAACATTCTCATTCAAAGTCCTTACAAATGGTAAGCTGCTTGAAGGCCCAACAGCCTTCATATCTGCGCTCCATTTCACTGATGCATCACACTCCACACTGTAAAGTACAAATGCCTTTCCTTCATTCTCTTCCTTCTCTAGTTCAAACGTTTCATTATCGGAAGGCTCAATTGCCTTCTCCTTGGTTTCACTCCCTTTCACTTTAAACTGCTTGCCGTTGCGCTTGCTCTCACTGCTCTTGTTTACTTCCTCCATTTTACTCTCCTGCTTCTCTGGGCCACCACAGTGCCTGGAATGGAAGCAGGAAGTTCAACAAAACAGGTCCTCTACTCAACAAGAAGAGTAGGGCGAGGTCCCAGGTGCCCCAGCTAAATTTCCCTTAGTAGTATAAATCTCACCTCAGTCTCCAGAGAAAAGAGACCACTAGTTCAGCCCCCTACTAACTATAAAATATGGTTGCTTTATATTGGGTTACAAGATCTTGTTGAATATTCAAATAAAATAACTACATATTTTTGCATTATTTTTTTTTTTACTGCCTATAAACATTTTACAGCACCAAAAAGAATATACAGGCAACAAAAAAGTGCAATATACAGGGTCCGGTGTAAGATATCACAGATATACTGCAATGCTGGTGATGTTACATGACTTATGACATGCATGAATACCAACCCCACCAAAGTACAAGGCACAGATATTCTAGTTATCCAAATTAGTATTTTAGGAACTTTTTTTTTCTAGTACTACATAAGCTCATGTACGTACTTCACAACCAAAATTCAAAAGATCTTTGTAAATTCCCTGTAACTACTACTACAGTTTGCCTTCCTCTACAGGTATTGTTTCATAGAGTACCCCACCCATCTCACTACAGAGTACAAATGTGTGACACAAGATTGTACCAGTGGCAGTTGTTGACTTCAAATTAAAAAGGGGCTGCAAGTGACAGCTGAATGTGTGGGGCCAATGGGAGTGGGGTGTGGCTAACTAGAAAGGGTGGGGCTATGCTCAAAACCACAAAAACTGAGAGTTTAAATATGCTGCCCTGGGTGCCAAACCGTCATTATGAGAGAGTCCAATCAAGACAAAATGAAGCGTAGAAGAAAAAAAATATTTCAATGCATTGGCTACATGACAGCTTACTTAATATCTAGATGGAAACAAAAAGGTTGTGAGGCATGAAAAAATAAATTACTTTTTAAAGACATTACTGGAATGCCAGTCAAAATCAAGTATATAAAAAAACAAGCAATCTCTGTGATACCTGCACTTGTAAAAATGTTTCTTCTCCAAAAAAGACCTGCTGCTTGAACCTGAAAAAAAACTATCTACTAGTTTCATGGGGAAAACATGATCAAAGTAAAAAATGAACAGCAAACAAGAAACCGGCTCAAGATAAATTGCTTAAAGGATTACTGCATAGGTTATGGACCACACATGACAAGACTGGCATTCTGTTTAGTTTACAGGTAAAGCCTGCAAAGATAACTGCAATTCCCCAACAAATGTAATGAGATTCTGAAAATATTCTAATCCTATCCTTTATTACAAGTACTGTCATATGCATTTCAATACCTACGGCTTATACACTATCTAGTTATGTAAATATTCTTTGTATGGGAACAAGAAAGGCTTTTAATGTTGGTAATTCTTTAACAGTATGCTTATTAAAGCTTACTTGCATCTTACAGTCTCAGACAAGCTTACCTGATGGTCATTAAATCATTGCTACTTAAACACAGAGCAAGAGGCACTGCAACAACATGCATTTTCTGAATAAGAAGAAGCATAAATCAACAGTATAAAAATATGACAGAAAACCAGAACATTCTGCAACATCAAGGACAGATGAAAAGCCACTGTAGTGCTTGTGTCTACCTTGGATGGGGATACTCTGCACACTTACACTGCATAACTGCTCCTTGCCTTGCTTGGACACATCCAGAGTCACTAGGTGGGTGAGTAGGGTGCAACAAGTATGTCACAATTTGAAATGTCTCTGGCTGACGGTGATGGCCCTAACACATTTGTCATACCTCTCCGCCTCAGAGCAAGAAATCTGGACAAAGCAATAAACAGAAGTGGGACAAAGGTCCAAAAATAAGGACAATTTTTAAATATTGCTCTTATAAACTTAGAAAGATAATAGAATAGAAGGAGCTTGCATTAGTATGAATTTTCTGAAGGGTATGAAATCTGAAACTCCTGTCATTATTTTCTAACTTAAATTTTTAATGATTTTCCACTAATTTGCCAGAAAACCACAATTTTATGAAAAACGGGACAAAAATGTGATGCAAAAATATAAAATAGCCACACAATACAGCTGGGAACCTGTCAAAGAAGGGGCACTTTAATATTAGTACTGTTAACTTGAGCAACTGACAAAATAAAAGAATCTACATGTTCTTCTTTCGGCTTTTCCTGATTAGGGGTTGGCAGTAGATTTTTACGGTGCATTTCTGAAACTGAAAGTAATCTATAACTGATCATTACAATTATTTATTAAATTGTAAACTCTCCATGTTTTCTTCCAAATTTGCCATTTTGTGGAGGGATTATTAAGGGGAGAGCAACATTTTGAGCCAAAATTGGGGACAGCTCAGAAGTTTGGATATACCTAATTCTATAAAGTGATTTATTTGCACATACCTCTCAACCTCAATGCAGGAAATCTGCACAAGGCCAAATATGTTGGGAGAACATACAAACAGTACTAAAAATTGCTCTTGTATAAACTTAGACAGTTGGCAGACTAACATGTCTTGCTTTAGCATGCATTTTTCTTAAGAGTATGAAGTCTGAAACTCAATGTCTGTCATTATTTAGTGACTTCATTTCTAAATGATTTGCCGGAAAACCACAGATTTTATGAGGGACAAACCAAAAATAAGAAGCAAAAATCTATTCATTCTGCAAAAATCTGGACAGTTAAGAGGTACAGTTTAGCCGAGGCTGTCTGAGTTTGCCACCCTCCCCCCCTCACAAAAGTATGGTTGAATGCCTCCCCCCGCAGCTATTCCAATGTCCCATTACTTGGCTATTTCGCCCCATTTACCATCAACACTATAATGTGCATACCGCTTTACTTCTAGGATTATTTGGATTTCATTTTGAAAGTTTTATTTCACATTTTACAGCACAAGCCACTGTGGTGCAGCGGTAGCATTGTCGCCTCACAGCAAGAGGTTCTCCCATTCGATTCTTGGCTGGAGCGCCTTCTGTGTGGAGTCTGCATGTCCTCCCTGTGGTCGAGTGGCATTCGAAAGACATGTGTGAATGGCAGTGCCTTCGTTGAAGGTTGGGCGTTGAGCTGGCACCTCGGCACTGTGAAAATCTACTGCCAATCATAAGCGGACCGGAGTTCCGCTGTGGCGACCCCTAACCGGGAAAAGCTGAAGGAACAATAACAACAACATTTCACATTTTACAGAACAAACACTAATAGACGTCTCACAATGAAAATAGACTTGGCATTAAAACAGCTCTGCCCTTGAAACTCACATTCATTGAAACCCACATTCAAAGAAAATATGTCTGGCCAGTGGCAGATAAAGATTAACTTTGGGCTGTTTTCAAGTCATAGGCTCCTTGCACAGGACACATACATGTGTTCTTTGACACACCTTCCTGATTGTATTAAATTATATTCTTTGTATAATACAGTACAGTTGTTAGAGGGTGTTTTAAATTTGTTTTGAACATTGTTCCACTAAACAATGAAACAAAATGCATGCACCAATGACAAAACTGCCCAATTCAGAACATTTCCTTCAAAAAAGTCTACTCAAACTTCTACAGTCCACCAGTATCAGTAAATATGCACGGTCTCTGCAGAAGTAAAAGTCATCTAAATAATTCTACATTAAAGAACTCCGTAACTAATGAAGAGGTTGCTACTAGCAAACAACGTTATATTTCATTGTTTCATCTACAAATAAAGTGTCTGTTGCCCTTGAGGAATAAATTGCCTATGTTACATTAAAATAGTAAAATTGCAATAGGGAATGGATGGCAAACCGATAACAGGTTCATAGTTATTATGCATCTCTGCCAAAGAGGACAATCTCAGGACTGCAACATCTACCCCCTTTAAAAGTACAATACAGTACAGTATCAGCAATGCATCTAAATACTGTGGGAGTAGAACCCACAGCTGTCTGCATCAAAAGCAAGTACACTACCTGTTGTGCTATTAACAATGCAAGTAGACTCAGCATAAGCAGCACTAAACTTCTCCAAGCTCTCAGCTTCTTGTAAATCCACTCAACACTAACTCTCTCTCAACTTTGAAGCACAAGAAATTTGGAAAAAGCCAAAATTTATTGGGGGGGGGGGGGGGGAGACAAAAGCCAAAAAAACTAGGGACATGTAACATTGCTTGTATAATCCTGGAAAGTTGCTAGAATAAAATGTTGTGTTATCACCATGCGCCAAGTCTTGGACTCAGGACCCTGTGCACTACAGAGCAACATGCCACTATGCCAAATCAGCTGTTTCCTTGAAAGACAGGTAGACTGAAACTTAAATGGCTATCATGTAGTGAATTCAGTTCTCACCATACCTTTCAACATCTTAACAGAAAAAAACCTGGATAAAGCCAATAATGGGGGAATACAGCTCCAAGAAAGGGACAAATTTCAAATACTGATCTTATAAATAGAAAATCACTAGAATAAAAATGTTACCATGTACTTTTTGAAGAATATGAAGTCTAAAATTCAAATGCCTGTCATTATTTAGTGAATTCAAAATCCAGAAAACCACAGAATTTATGAGGAACAGAACACAACATAAATTTCACAAGTGGTGGTGGGTAGAGAATTCAAGCTCTTGCTACCTGCTCCCAAGGTACAGGGTTTTAGTGTAGCCACCAGGGATATTTCTCGAGTTCTCTCTAGCCACCAGGGCATTTTACACACACACACTTGCTTTAAGTTTCTACCTGCTTCATCAGCATTAGAAAGCCAGCACACAATTCCTGCTTCAAAAGTTGTCCACGTCCATCACCATTAGAAAGAATGTGAGAGCTGTCCATCAGCACTGCAAGAGCAGCAAGCTCCTACCCAGCCTGCAGACGTTGCAGTCCAATCCCCTTCCAGTCTATGCATTTGTAACTGCATAGACTTCTGGGATCTTTGCTGTTGCAGGCTGTCTTCCTAATCTGGACTGTCGCACCAGCAGTCCAGATTCTGTGCTTATACTCCAGACTGGTTCAGTAGCAGTCTGGACTCGGGAAACAACATCGCAAGTGCACATGTGTGAATTCTGGGACTCACTTTTGTTGTTTTTTTTTTTCTTTTGTACAGCTGGGGGTGGGCTGCACAAGCCGCTACTGGATTGTATTCCTTACATTATCCTTCCTTGCTCATACATGGCCAAACTTCCCTTTCTGTTTTATTTCCTTTTCTCTGTACCGTGTACATTACGACCCTTTCTTGGCTATGGTTTTATGGCAAACCTAACAGTGTCTCCCCCTATTATGTAATTTTATTTACCTTACCCATTTACTCGTCAGCACCTAGACATTATTTGCAAGAAGTTCCGTGTGCTAGGTTTGACATTTACTACTAGTTTACTAACTCGGTGAGAGCGTGTAGGCACTTTTACACAAGCAATAATTTAATAACTTGATACTAAAGACAGATGGAATGAAGTCTAGTCACCAACTTATTTTAATTTCTTCATGTTTTCTGCCACTTTTTATGCTCTCATCTTGGCACTTGCATCCTGTTGTTGTAGCATTACAACTTTTGTCAAAGTACGTCTATTATCCTGTATGTGCAATCTCTTACTTATGCTTAGGAAACATTCTGTTTATAAGTTACATTATTTATCTGTTGGATTATTATTCAACATTAGCACTGCCTTGTTGGAACTTCTCTCTCCATGCTTTAAATAAAAGTGAGTCTTTGCCAGCTGAGCATTCTACTTACCAAAATAAACACTATTTTATAGTTTGTTGAATAATCTCTGCTCTTATAATGCTCTTGCATTTGTTTTTATTCATATTTATAAGTAGTTTTTAATTCAGTGTAAAATGTATTTGTTGCAATTTCATGACAACTTCCAGGAAAAAAGATGCTTATAAAAACAACTCATGTTGTAGACCGTATGCTGGACAATTTTTACTGTTACAGTACTCTGCTCAACTTTTATTTTAAAGCTGATTACGTTTGCTTAATAAAAATTTGGAGAAAAAAATATATATATTTGTCTATCTATATAGACAGATTTCACTTTTCTGTCATTAACAGTGAGAGAAGTGGGGGACCCTGTTCATTTTACAGATATCAAGATAATCCATTACTTTTTTACACTCAAGAATCAACTTTCACCCTAGTACTTTGTTTCAGGATAGCTCAAATAGGTTTTTACTCAGAATGTGTGCGCGTGTGTGTCACACACACACTTACATGATGGGCATAAAAAACATCTTATGTGCAACAGTGACTAAGTGCACTACCATTAAAAACTCTGAGATTGCACGCACTGCACAATACTAGTAGCAATACTCTCATATTCTTGATCACCTTAAGTAGGGCTGGTCTAATGGTCAAGAAGTTTACCTGATAGACATAAGCCACGTGGTTTGATTCTCATCTTTGAAAGGGAAATTACCTAGGCTTAAAATGGTCGACAAGTGCAGCTAGCCCAGTACTTCACTATGAACATTTATAAGAACTTAAACAACTGAAGGCCTGTTTGTAATTGCAACAGCAAGCTGCCAGAGAAATAAGTGTTTTTACATTATCGTACTACGGGAACAAATGTAAATAAGCACAAAACAGACACTAACTCAATAACAGCTATTATCTACAACATTATGCCTACTGTTCAACAACTAACTAAAGATTTAAGAATGAATGACTGTGCAATACATCAGTGATTATATAAAACTAGACACTGTGGATATGAAAAGTAAATCTATTATACAGAAGATGGGTGACAAATTGTTGGTTTGCAGACAAAGATGCCCTCTGTTTTACACTTTACCCAAGATCCAGGTAGCCATTTTCTTCTAGGTGGGGGGGGGTCCAGGAAAGTACAGGAATTATGTTGTATTTATTATTACAACCATAAGTAAATACATTTTCTTATGCAAGTGATAACTCTTGTTTGTAACAGTTAAATGGGAGCATTGCTTTGCGTTTCTAACACATCTACAGTATGTATTCCTCCACAACACAATTCAACTGTGGAAATATTAAGGTACCTTCTTGGAGATGCTAAGCTAGAGATGAAACATTAACTCAAATAGTTTTGTTTGAATAATAATTGGTTTTAGCTTAATGAAGAATTTTAAATGCATACATGGTGCAGCTAGCTATTGGGGGGGGGGGCTAATTTTGCCCCAATATATGCACACCTGTGTTTGGGAAAATCTGAAAATAAGACATTACATCAGGATGTGTACCTTACTGAAAATGAGTTGGTATATAGCATAAGAAAAAAAAGTCATGGCCAAAATCAAAAAGGGTAACTCTCACAAACAGAACAGCCCACTGATCCAACTAAACAAAAAACTAAGATGTCTAATAAAATCCAGGAGGGCCAGTTATGAAGTCAGGAAGGCTCTCGGGCCAAGGACAACCACAAAGCCTTCTTCAGTTATGTCAGCAGCCTTAAAAGGTAGCACACAGCAATGTGCAGAAGTGGTAGTAAATGGCACAGCTATCACTAACCAGGGAGACAGCAAATGTTCTAGCTGACAGATTTAGCTATACTTTAACTCCCCACTACTCCCTGCGACATTCCTTCTAGCAACTATCAATAGGAAGCAAGTCCTGGTGGCATTCAAAGGCCAAAAACACCACTTCAGTGGGACCGACAATATCTCCTGTTGTCTCCTAAATAGCTTCAAATGTGACCTAGCAGACCACTAGAGGCACTGTTCAAATACAGCCTGAAAACAGGCTATGTACAGATTGAATGGAAGGCTGTAATGGTCATACCTCTCCACAACGATGGACCATCAATCGAACCCAGGAAAGACAGATCCATCAGTCTGACAAGCCTAATATGGAAATCTACAGCATTAGTTATCAGAGAAATTATCAAGGACATTGACAAACTACAGACACTGGACCTTCTATGTTTGGCTTTGTCACAGGAAGGTCTTATCCTCTCAACCTGGTAGACTTTTTTGAGAAGGTCACCATGTACACTGTCTACCCTTACCTGGCCAAGGTGCTCCAATACAATACCCCACTAATTTACTGCCAATAAACTCTTAGCAGTAGGCATGAAACCCTACATTAATTTATTTACATTTGTTGACTGGGAGTGTCCGACTGGATGTAGCTCCATTTTCAGTGGAGACCCAGGAAGAAAAGCTCCACCGTTAAAATATACAGACAGTAGTTACATTGGACTTACATAACAATTAACAATTTGGTCAACAGAGCAATTAACAATTACAAACATAGTTACAGATGAAGAACATAGTACATCAGTAGACAACTAGAATCTTTATCATCTGTGAAATGCATAACAGATATATACAATTGTTACAATAAGAAGTTCCTGCTGTATAATAAGTAGTTAAGCTTATGAACATCAGAGCTTGCTATAATCAAGGTAGTTAGTGGGGTGGAAAGAAAGGTAGTTGGTAGATGGGGTGGGTGATATTAGAGGGAGAGTTGCAAGGGCATAGCCAGCATGTTTTTAGGTGCGCTTTTAGTAAAGTTTTGAAGTGGGTGCATAATGGTACGGAGGTAATTGAGGGTGGGAGGGAGTTCCATAATCCGGCTATGGCACAAGAGAATAGTGCTTCTCCATCAGAGTTATTGGCTAGTGACCTGTGATTTTTGTTGCTGGATCTTAGTGGTCTGGTGGTGCGATAGGGTTTGAGTAGATTCGAGTAGATTCTGGAGAGATGGGACTTTCAGTGGATAGTTTACTAGTTTGTGGGCGAGTGTGAGTTGATACCACTGAAGGAGGTGAGGGAGTTCAAGCCAGCGCAGTTCAGCAAGTGAAAGACAGTGGTGACTACGGTAGGATGCCCCTGTGGTGAAATTGGCGATTTTGTTGTAGCAGGTCTCGAGCTTGTTTAGATCGCATAGCCTTAGGTTGGTATATATTGGAGAAGCATAAAGTAGTGTGGAGATAAGGTAGGAATTTGCTACGGAAATCTTTGGTGAGAAGTTGCTTATTTCTGTATACCGCTCCTAGTTTTTTTGTGGACTTTATTTTTATGGTCATGGATATTTGAATGTCAAATTTGTTTATTGTCCATTTCCTATTATAACTTAGTGGGATATTGTATTGGAGCACCTTGGCCAGGTCAGGGTAGACGGTGTACATGGTGACCCTCTCAATGTCCTTCTAAAGTTTGTTTGCTTTTTTTTCTTAGTCCTTCTCATGCACCTCTGCAGAGCAAGTTTACTACTGTAAGAATCATGTCTCTGTTTTCTTTTTAATTGTATATGCAAGTAAAATTATTACCATACTCCTTTGTAAAATTGCCTTTTAGCCTAAAATTTGAGTGTACTCATTTTAATATTATCTGTTTAGAGGAGCTCATCTCCCCAGGCCTCTACTGAAAATGGACATACAACTAGTTAGACTAGCCCAGTCAACAAATGTAAAATAAAATAAATATTTCCACTCCTAGCAATTTGGTGTGTTCTGTTGGGTGTATAGTGGTGTTGTCTTTTGCCGTGATGTTAAAGTGAGAGTTGTTTTGAGTATGTTTGGTGGGTTGGAAGAGGAGTAGTTTAGTTTTGTTTGGGTTGAGTATTAATTGGGCAACGGATAACCATGTTTCAGAGAAAAAGGCTTCCTGTGTGACTTTTTGCAGTTTGGGTAGGGACTGGGCTGAGCAGATGATGGTCGAGTCATCCGAGTATTGTACGAGTGTGCCATGTTTGGTGGCAGAGGCTAGATTATTGGTGAAAATAGAGTAGAGTAGGGATCCAAGGATGGATCCTTGGGGAACCCCTATAGAGACAGGTAGTTGGGGAGATATGTCATTGACCGCCAGCAATCTGTTGTATGGCAGAGACAGGTAACTCTGAAACCAGTTGGTGACTGATTCAGAGAAGGATAGGTTATTGAGGACAGAGATGAGTTGTTTGTGTGGGACCATGTCAAATGCATTAGATAGGTCTAGGAAAGTAGCAGAGGAGAGATGGCCATTGTTTTTATGCTGAAGAATAGTGTTAGTAAAAGAGAGTATGGCAGTGGTGGTGCTATGGTTTGGTAGGAAACCATGCAGAGTACTGGAAAGGAGATAGTCAGTAAGAAAGTAGTCCGTGACCTGAGAGTGAATGCATCTCTCTAGTATTTTGGAGTGTGGAGAAAGAATAGCTATGGGGCGGTAATTGGTTAGTTCTGTGGAGGTTGTGGAGGGGAATTATTTGTGATACTTTCCATAGTGTGGGAACGTAACTTTCTGACAGAGATCAGTTAATTAAGATGGATACTGGGTAGGCCAGAGCATCAGCTGCAATTTGTAGGTATTGAGAGCTTTTTTTTTTTTTTATATGTTGGAGGTAGGAACAGGAGAAAGAGAGAAGACAGTGGGGAGATTACTAGTTGAAGTTCTGGGTTGGAGGGGAGGGGGGTTGTGTTGTCTAGCTAGTGATAATATGGTTTGGGTGAAGTGTGTGTTGAATGAGGCAGCAATATTTTCGGAGGAGTGAGGGATGTTAGGAGGAGGGTACTGACTTTACCTGTGTGGAGAATGGAGTTTATAGAGGACCAGAATTGTTTGGGGTTGTGTTGGGAGGAGTCTAGGGCAGACTGGTAGTATTGGAATTTGTCCTATTTTATTAGCTTTTTGATTCTATTGCATAGTTCTAGGAATTTGTCTAGTTGAGGGGGTTTTGGTTTTGCACCAGTGCTCCCAGGCTTTATCCCTGTTTTTCATTTCTGACTTTGTGGTTTTCTGTAGCCATGGGGAGGGTTGTGCTTTGGTTCAGGAAAGTCTTACGGGGGCGTGGTAATTAAGGATGCTCAGGAAGGTATTATTAAAAAAATTCAACTGCGTCATCAAGATTGCGGTACTTTAGAGGATACCAGTTACATTCTTTGAGGGATGAGATGAATGTGAGTGGGTTAAAGTTTAGTTTTTTACGTATTTGACGGTAGATGACAGGTTTAGCTTGGTATGGGTGTTTTTTCAGTAGGAATGTTGGGGAGTGATCACTGAGGCTATCTGCTATATATGACTGGGGGCTCTTACTGACTAGCATCCAATCCAGGGTAGTGTGCTTGTTGGAGTTTTTATTTATCCTGGCTGGTGACTGGACTAGTTGGGTGAAGTCATGAAGGTTTAGATGATGGGTTGGATGGTTGCCAGAACAGGACTGCCAGTCAATATTGAAATCACCTAAAATTATAGTTTCTTGGGGGAGATAATGGGTAGACCAGCTGAGGAGGTTTTCTAGTGGAGGGATGTTTTGGCCAGGTGGGAAGTAGCATCCAATTATGTTGATTGTTTTATTTTAAGGTTGGTATATATTATCATTGCCTATTTGTGGAGCTGATGATTTTAAGATCTGGATGTTTAGATGCTGTTTAAATACTATAGCTATACCGCCTCCTTTCTTGTTTAGCCAGTCTACTCTTAGTATGCCGTAACCGGTAGGGAGGATTTGCTCACTGGTAATGTGAGGGCTTAGCCAGGCTTCTGTCAGGATGACTATATCTGGGGAGTACAAGTCTATGGTGGCATGGAGTTCATGGACCTTGTTGGATATACTTCTAATATTTAGACTTAGAAGGAAGTCACTTGGCTTTCTAGTCTGATTATGAGGATTGGGGTTGGAGATGGTGGGGCCAGGGTTGGGGTGGATGTCTCCACATAAGGCTAGTTTTGATATGCATGAGGTTATTAGTTGTTGAATGTGTTTATTAGGGAAACTTTGAGATTGTGCTCTGTGGGTAATAGGTATGGTGGGAGGGTTACTATGTTAAGTTGTAGGGATGCTTTATGTTTGAGTAATATAGTTGATAGAATATGTGGGGGGTGCAGAGGGATGGGAGGGAAGCTGAGTGAGGGGTGAGACACGAGTGGTGGTGTGAGTAGTAGTACAGTGGCAGTGGTTGAGTGGGGGAATGATGGAGTTTTTGGTAGGATGTAAGATATGCACGGAGAGTGCATGCAGTGAGCATAGGTATGGTATGCTTATACATGTTAGCTGAGGAGGAGTGATAGTAGTGGGAAGATGGAGGAGGTAGTGTTGGGTTTAGTGCCATGGTTGGCTGTTGGAAAGATGGGAGGGGTTTGCGTATGTAATAAAGGTAGGACCACTGGGGGCAGGAGGGGAGCAAAGCGGGCAGAGACCCTGCTAATTGCTCTTATGAGGGGGCTGGAAACAATCATGTAACAGAGTAAACTGATATAAGAACATATGATAGTGAATGTGGAGACTCAGGTAGGTACCCTGTATTTCCACAAACTATCAGTTAGCTGTGCCCCAGTTCAGGCAGCTTTAGTAAGTTTTATTGCAGGGCTGAGCATAAAGTGCTCAAAGGGTGGTTGTAGTTTTAAAAATGGTGCCTGCCACAAGTAATATTTATTAACTTTGGGATTGTCTTAAGGTAATAAACAGGGAAGGGGGAGAACAAGGGTGTAAGCAGGCAGTTCTTTTGTACTGCTGCTAATAAGCCAAGATCCAAGCAAAGACAAGTTTGTGTTTAAAAAACAGAATTGACCAAGGACTGCTCTGAAGCTGTAAGTCTTTTTTTTAACCATTTCTCAGGTGGAAAAACAGGATAACCTTGTATCAGTAGGCTAATGTGGTCTCATTTTAAATTAACAAGCACGTTATTTGATCAGTTATGGATACTATTTGCTAACAGAAGGGAATAAAAGAGAAAATGGAAGAGGAGTGCGTGTGTGTGTGGGGGGGGGGGGGATGCTTACAAGCCAAAGCAGAGTGCTCTCCAGGGGATAATGAATATTAGCTCAAACAGGTAGACACATACTCAAAGTTAACTTTAGCCGTTTGTGTTTGCAGACAGTTCAGACCCGTACATAACTTGCTGGATGGCTCAAAGAACGGACTGAAAAAGTCAGGATCAATGAGACCACTTCAACCAGAAAACCAGTCACCACTTGAGTACACCAGGGCTCTGTTTTGGGCCCACTCCTGTTTGTCATCTACTTCTCAGAAGTCAAGGCTAATGTCAAACATGCCAATTTAGCTGAAGAAGTGTGTCATCATTGTTGTAATTAGACACATAAATGCCGATCCCTGAGGAAGGTCACTCATGAAGTTTTCCTTAACTTAGCAGTCATCACCAATCATGACATCTGTTTTGCCCTTGAGCCAGTTTTCATTCCATTTTACCACAGAGGGATCTGTCTTTAAAGAGAGAGAGTCCCTTGGATTTTTTTTTGTTTTGATTCAGCCTATGTTTACATTTCAGGCTTGCCTTTCTGAGCATGCTCACTTTTGGCTGACGGGGGGGGGGGGGGGTGCCTGAAGGAAATTTCAAAGGTGTTAGTCAATTCCATCACAAACTGCAGTTGTACTGACAACAGCTCTCCCTGTGAGCCATTTATTAATTTAATCTGTGCATTTACCCATTGAGAAAAGTAGCCTTTCAGGCATTTTATGACCCCGACTGCTGCTGCTACTCTACAAAGCACATCAGTAATGCAAGGCTTTTAAAACATTAGTAAACAAGTAATAAACAAGAGTTTTTTTTTTCTTTAAGTTCATATTTTATTCTGTGCTAATTGTGAATCCTAAGGCATCTATAACAATTTTATGATATGAAGAAAGCATCTGAATCAGGCAATCAGTAGTGGAAACCATATTTTGCTTTCTTTCATGTTTTACTGTGTTCTGATTTTTGAATACTAGCCTGGTGTAGCGAGTTTCTGACCTGCTAGTAATTCCATAAAAAGCAAGTGTGTGCCAGAAGGTTGGAGCATTAACAGACACACTCTTCTGTTCCTTTTTCAGTTTCTAGTTTGATATGTGGTGATTTCTGAACACTACTAGACAAGTGCACTATTTTTTATGAATGGGCTGCTTGTACATCTGTAGAACCACACGTGATGCAAAATTTAAAAATTAGTATACACTGATTATGCTCAACAAGGTTTTAAGGTTGAAAGTAATTTTGTTACAAATATGTAACATAAATAAGGTATTAAATAAAGCTTGCTTAAATGCAGAAACAGAGTTTAGTAATATGTGATCAGCATCCATATTAAATTACCATGGCTTGGAAAATAAGGAATCTGTTGAATGGACATTCTTAGCAGGATGTATGCAAAATCGACAATGACACTGTGACAATGTGTTTCCTTAAAAACATGTTTTTTTCTGCATGGACAACAGGACACTGATATCAGCATTGGCACAAGAACAGATGTTCTTATACAAAGATCCAAATAGAATACAGGATGTTCACACTGTCAGAAAAGCTGGTCTCTTATAAATTCAGCAAAAATGTGACAAGACATTGTTAAACAAGGAAGCTTAAAAATAATATTAAGTCAGTATTTGCGTCAGCATCTGCAACAATTAGTACTGTTTCTACAGGATGAATTCTCCAAAACAGAATACCAAGAAGAAATGTATGTGTGTGCATGACTAAAATTGTATATAAAGATCTGTATGAATCCAGTTATGTTAGGAGTATTGGTACGGAGACATTTTCTCAAGGTAAATGCTATATCTCTCACATCATCTGTACTATACGAGAAGTAAGGTGGAACAGTACTTAGCTGCAACGTTAGTCCATTTGGTTTATTATAAAAAGTTATTTGTTACTACTCTAAAGTTGATGCTGCAAAGTATATTCTCTCATCAGTGTATATTCTGCAAATTTCTGTATGCAACAGACTGTGAATGCAAATATAAACAGACTTTGATTTCAGCAGAATCTAGCCAGCAAGACCGAGTGTCTTAGAAGACTTCAAATCCATCACAGTAAGCTCCATATAATTTTTCAATGGCAAGCTAGCCTGCACTTGAACTTAAAATCTGCATTCAAACACAGGGGGAGTGATGGTAAGCTCTGCAGTCAAATTGCAGTAACTAACATTTGTACGACGTATATGTAAACCCTAAACAGAAGTATTCCAGTTTATGCAGCTTGCAGTAGTAAAGTTTTTTAGACGTCTAAAATCCGGAGTGAGACTAGTTCAAGAAAGTTGCAGTGCCATAAATTCAAGAAAAGGTGAATATCCACTTGTACAGCAGTCCGCTGCCTGCTTCTCAAGTGACTCTGAACACCTTCCAGCCATCAGCAACAACAGCCTGATCACCTGTTTTCTTGCTAACTGGTAAGACTTTTTTTCTGGGTCACATTTTAGTGTGGATGCTATTAGACAGTTTGGATGCTATTAGACAGTATGGACATTATTTATAATTCACGCAGTAGTAAACCAAGCTTTAGTAAATTGCAATGTTGGTATACACAGCACATTAGTAAAATGTAAAACCTTATTAGAGCAGGTTGATAGTAAGGCATTATGCAAATGTATTACAATATTTGACTGGTATCTCAAAGAAAACCATGTGGGGTATGACAAATGTTTATTGTGTGCTTCAACAAAAACTGCATTTTGTGTATTATGCCATAAAAATTATTGCATCATATTGCTAAAAAAAAAAAAAAAATAGACTATGAAGACATATCTGTTCACGACACAGAATTAATGTTTCTATTAAATTCAGATGTTGGACAGATATGGTCTGTCACCAGATGTAAAAGGTTTATTTCAGAGTTGCAACAACAGTCAAATCCGTTACGGATAGAACCTCTAGTACATTTTGTTACAAAAGAATGTAATTTGTTACAAAGAATGTAATACACTTCTAAAAGAGAGAAACAATGAGTTTAGGAAGCTTAGACAAGTTATACATACATCTTTTCAAAAGTGCTTAGGAGTTTCAGATTCAACAGAACAGGCTCCTGAGACATATCAGGCAGACTATGAGGATACTCTTCAACAGCAGTTGCAGGATAAAGGAAATAAATTAGATGAACTGACAGAGACTGGGAACTTCCTGCATACACAGCTAATCTGTGCAAAAGAAATATATTTTATAATATGTTTATGATTTGAAAACGGTTAAACATACATGGTAGGGACAAATCATTTTTAAATGTTTTACTTTCATTCAGTTAAAGCAAGACATTTATCAGTACTACAGTAAATTAGAGCATATGACTGCCATTCTTAGCATAGTCAAAAGGTAAACAAAACAGTTATAGTGCATAAAATTAAATAAAAATAATAAGAGTAAAGATTTTAAGGTCACAAGACTGACACGTCTGTATAAAGATATACAGATACAAGACAGACATGCATGTATGTTCTTTTCATCCAGAGTACATTTGTTTACAATGCACAAAAGCAAAAGGCAGACAACAGCAAATATAAATAATGTAAATATAAACATGTGTTAGTTAAGCTAATATCTATTTATTTTTTTACAGTTTTTTTATAAAATTGTATAGTAAACACCACACCAAACAGTTAAAGTTCTGAATTTTAAAAAGAAAATCACAGATGGTATTAGAGTCAAACAGTTTTTGTAAAATTAATGGCAGGACAGTTAAATAGATAAATAAAAAATACTGAAATCCATGTAAGCTAATTGTAATGTAGTATAAATGCACAGTTATGCAAATCACAATCAAATTAAAGGAAAAATGCCAAAAGAATTAACTATAGTTTATAGAGTATAGTTTGTGAGCTCAGACCCTCCTAGACTGAATGAATCGTTACAGGAAATGTCGGAAAACTAAGATAAACAACAAGACCTATTGCCAGACAAGTAGCTTGATTTTTTTCTAAAGCATCATTGTTATTAAAACATAATTGTTAAAATGTTTACATGCAACACTATTTGGTAATTGTAATAAAATGTCACAATTGTGCATAGATGTCAGTGCATAGATGTCACTGATAATCTGTTTGCAAGTAAATGTTAAAAGGAAAAAAAAAACCTCAGTTGCATCAAGTACAGCCAGCAAACGGGCTATAGTATATATACAGTTCAAATCAATTGTGCAGAAGGGTGTAAATATCTACTAGAGGTAATAACCAACAAAAGCTTTATAAAAATGATCAAATCAGACGGGGGTCTATAGTTTGGTAGCCTAATGAGCAGATGTGTGGCCAAAGTATTGGGCTGGTGTACATTCTAAAGCAAATAAACAATACTGTAGTATACTACAGAGGGAGGGGCACTTTCTCAGTTTTACACTGACTGTATAAGCAGTACTGCACAAGGGTCTGAAATAAAGCTACAGAGAAAATAAACAAGGGTCTAAAATAAAGCTACAGGAAGAAATCTCTCATTCCTTCCTGACAATACTCTTTTAGGGGGAGGGAAAAACAGGTATTAGTATTAGAAATACTGGTAAACTGGATTAAACCTGACAGGATAAGATATTTTACAAGTCGTTAATAGCTATCATAATGGTTATTATTGTAGTATTAAATTGTATTTGCAACATGTTAAACTGCAAAGCTATACACAAGATGATTTAAAATTGCTTTATTTACAGCTATACAAGAGAGAGTAAAGATATGTAAAAAATTGAACAAGATTGGTCACTATTTTAATATGCTTTTGGCAAAACAATGTTGGTATAAAAAAACATGAATATTTTTAATTGTTGAGTATGTAGTTTAAAATAACAGGACATATGCCTTTGGTGCCAGTTCCACTAGATATTTCTAGAGAGACAAACATTTTCCAAGATGTTGCTTAATATTAATGTTATTCAATTTTAGACTAAATGTACTTTATAGTCTTTGTATGTACAAATGCAGAATAATTCAGTACAAATGAAATTACTGTATAGTAATGATTATGTGTAGAAAAAAAATGGGTCCAGAGTACCTACTGTGTAAATACATACTGTACATGATACATTGTAATAAACTCAAAATTAAATTTGTCAAGTTGTAACATCACTGATTTTACCACAGCTAGAGGAAAATTATATTAAAATATTGTACTCATACAGCTAATTGACTAATATGTACATAGCATTCTTTAAGCCCATTCAGTACTTTATGTTCACTTCACTGTCAACCAAGGCGTTAAATGGTCAGTTCAGAGACAAACACAACGTGATGGTTAAAATGACATTGAAACTGTATATTTTCAGCAGTGTATAAATGCTTGCAGTAGCACATGGTTCTTGTCTCTTATAGTTAATTCAACAGTTGCAAAGAGTTAATGGAACAGTTCTCTAAGTCATAAATTAAATTCTGTGATTGCAAAAGAATAAATGAATCAAGTTAAACTAAAGCAGACAGCTCATAATTGATGAAATATTTTCACAGAATGGTCTGCAAAAGAGAAAGTTGTTAGATACATTCAGTTTTGGTAGCAATACTGGATATCATTGTAAAACTACATTTTGACTTAGCAATACTGGATATCATTGTAAAACTACATTTTGACTTGTATCATTCAGTTTTGGTAGCAATACTGGATATCATTGTAAAACTACATTTTGACTTGTATCAAAAGAAGACTAAAGGTTTTGTTTCTTATCAAAAATACATATCAGGATAAAGTGTTTTGAGTACATTACAATAAAAAAGAAGGAATTGTAAGATTATGCTCAACACGGTTTTAAGGTTGAAAGTAATTTTGTTACAAATATGTAACATAAATAAAGTATAAAATAAAGCTTTTTTAAATGCAGAAACAGAGTTTAGTAATATGTGATCAGCATCCATACTAAATGACCATGGCTTGGAAAATAAGGAATCTGCTGAATGGACATTTTTCCCATACAGACTTAAAAACAGGATGTATGCAAGAGCAAAAAGTGGGGGCATAGTTCACCAATCCAATGCAAGTCGGAGAGGAACACAAATCCAAAGATTAGAGCTGAGACAAGACTGGAATTGTTGATTTACAGGACATTTAAAAGTAAAATGACACCGTGGGTGGGAATGAAAGTGACATGCCGAAGTAGGCATGACATCTGTCATCTTAACTCAGACCATAATTTTAAACACTGGGATTGTGCCTTTAAGGCTACAATCCCATTGTGCAGTACGGCATAAAATGCTTTTGCTACATTCAGGTGGGCAGTTTGAACAGTGTAACCATTTCTAGATGCTTGTGTTACCTTATAAGTACACAAGATTGAGAAAACAAGACCTGCCCTTAACAAACCTGAATTGTGTCAGGTCAAGCCAGAATACACTCTCAAATGTCCTAGTTTGTGAAGTCAGTGATGAATTTCATTGCTTTGCAGAGAAGACTAGTGAGGCTAACACGTCTACAGTTGCTTGGATCAGTCCTGGGGGCCCCTTATGAACTAGGACCACCACAGTGTGCCACTGATCAGGAACACAGCCTACAATATCGCTTAATGAAGAAATTACTAAGGGAATCTGAAAGTGCCTGCTTGACAGTGTTTATAAGACAACATGGAATATTGTTGGGACCCACTAAAGAAGCATTTTTGGTACTGGTGAGCACTTTAAGGATACATTCCTTGGGCACAGTGGAAGGATAAATTTCCAGGGACAGATTTTCAGCAAACGTTTTAGTCAATCCTGTTGGGATCTGAATAGGATATGCTATTATAGGCGAGTTCAGAGCAGTGATGTGACTTATTCCTTAGTTTTCTAACAAAGCTGCTGTTCAATTTTGGGGTGAGCATAGAGAGAGAGACTGGTGGTTTCCATGGGCAAAGGTGTTCTGAAGGTAAAGGCAACCAGTTGGTGATCAGACTTAATAAATGAGGGACCAACCATGGGCAGGCAGCAAGCTGCGTCCAAGTTTATGAGAACCAGGTCCAGGATATTTCTGCCCCTGGTGGGGTTATGGACAATTTGATCCAGGGAATTCCTGTTCACACAATCTGTGTTATGTCGTGCAAAACATGCTCTTAGAAGTATAAATACAAAAGTCTATGACGACGTAGTTGAAGTCACCAAGAATTACTGATCAGTCTCTGATAGAGATGTTTTCTAGGAATGCTAGAATTACCATGGTCATATAGGACTCATGGAGAGGAACCTGTATCAGTCAATAAGTTGTAGGTCCACAAACTCAGGGTAAGCTAGGGTTCAATAAGCTCATTTGGTGGGTCACTGGCTATTATTTTTGTATGGATGAACTTTTAGAGTCAGATGAAAACGGAGATGACATCAGTGGGCTTGAAGGCACAACATGCATAGAACCCATACACGTAGAGGGATTGCCCTCATTGAGAGATGCAGTCACTACACAAACATGGGCTTGTTTACATATACAGAAATGCCTACGTATCAGACTGTTTGTTATTTAGACTCCCAGCATTAAGGAGTGTTATGTTATTTAGACTCCCGGCATTAAGGAGCGTGGCCTTGAGGTTATATAACTCAGGATTCAAATGGAAACTGGAAATCAAAGCCTATCAGTTTTAAACAACTCAATTAACCAAACTTAAGCCACCAACACAACCCCCGAAAAGAATATATATAGGTACAACTGGCTGAAAAAATTAAAACCACGATAACCCCTTTATTACAAACCTGAATTACCCCTTAGCTTTAAGTCCTCAGCTCCTCTTTATTTAACAAACAAATAAATAAAATGCCAAACTGTTTAACTGCTGTAACAAGCATGACAAAAGGAAAGAAAAAATATTTAATTACAAAATAACCGGCAAGGGCCTTCTAATCAAGTAATGTGAAGCAGTGGCAAAAGCTAAATAATTAAAGCAGTTTTCGCCACAAAGTCCTCTCGAAGGCTACTAGTAACCATACATACAATGGCAAAGACACTTTCGAATACTGCACAAATGCCTGCAAGAAAATACCGATTTCCTACAGCCGTTTGGGGTAATTCTGGGTTACTCAGGCTACAGCGTATCCAGTTAAACAAAACTGTTTCCACATGGGCAACCAACACACTTCCGGGTGCTGTAAACTACAGGTTCAGCAAACGTTAATGAACCACCGTCCACCCCAAAATTTTCAGTCTCAGAAAAGTACTGTCACCTTTGCTTCCTGGCTGCAGAAGATCCAGATCCCACCTTGTACGAAACAGGAAATTGGCATAAACATCTCCAGACTGCAAGGGATGGATCACCAGCTCCTCATCAAAGCGATCTCCAAATGCAGAATCCGCCTCCTCTGTCAACTTATTTTCAACCAATGTTGCTGCGTTATGGATCTCTTGCTCGGGATGCCTAACCTCCTCATTTACTTCAGATTTCACAGGACTAAATAACAGCAGAACAAGTGAAATACAGGCATAACTCATGCTTGCGGTGAAATTCTCTAGGCTGAAAGGACCCCACTGACATCACACCTGACGTCAGAGGTGGGAAAATGGGTGGGGTTAGCGATTTGCGCCAATATTAACATTTCCGCCGCTTTTCTTATATGTGCTGCTAATAAGTGAAGCGTAGCATTCAAAGAGTGACTACAATCCCAATAATCGGGGGCAAGTTTAAAATATTAACACTATTATCTCGAGACACTAATAGAATGAGCTAATGAGAATCAACTCAATCTCTCACAAGAGCAAGAAATCTGGACTAAGCAAAAATAATGGGAGTGGGTGGGGGAGTGTGCATACGTTTCAGAACTAAAGCTTATTTTGCAGGTAAATAGTGTACTCCTGGAGAGTGCCGAATTTGAGATTTTTTAAATGATAACAAAATATGAAATACAGTGTCATTCCTTCAAACCAGCACGTTATTACTCACAGGGTGAGTGCACACAGTGATTTCGGATTTGTAAGAACTGAAAGAATTGTAAGGTACTGAAAAATGACTGGAACTAGAATGATCTGGAAGAACTGTAATCTTTCAATTAACCAGATCTGTGCTGAACAAGTGCAGTATATCTCAGTTTCTCGTTTATGGACCAAATCATGTACCTTACAGTATAAAGGTCTGCACACAAGATTTGATGAAGGTGGTTTATTATGTAGCAGCAGCATACAGTGGCGGTAGATGTCAACAATATCTGAATCAAATCTTAATTGTCTCACATTACAGTGTTGATAAACTGAAACATATGGAGTTATACTGTCCTTAGCTTCTGCATTCATACACTGTCCCTAGCTTCTGTGCTCAGAACTATTCTTTTCCTCTCGAATGGCAGAATTAATATTAACTGCCCTGCTTTCTGTAGTTACTTGAATGCTGGATATTTGACCTGACTTCTGCACTCACTTGATTGTCTGTACTGAACTTCTGTGGACTGTACTGCAATAACTTTCTGTGCATTAGTCTGAACTAACTTACCGACTTCTATATCTGAAATATTTCTCCTAATAATACTAAAACCCTGTCAATTTCCTACAAGTTCTATACAACTCTTTAACCTTGGTTGCCAAGTCTCATACCATCTAAAAAGATATGTTTGTACTCAATGTACTGCACATTCAGTTAGCACATTTGGCGAAACTGAAGTGTATTAACCCACCAGATGCTCAGTAGCAAGCCCCTCCCAAACCCCACCTGCGAGCATTTTGACTGCTCCGCCCACCGTTTGATTGAAAGATGCCACCATAACACAAGGTAATGTAGATCTATAAACAGAAAACATTATGCACATATTCAAATCCACCAAAACAAAAGGTAATTGCACAAAAAAAATTAGATTATAAAGAAAACATTGTATGCATAACATAAAAACGCAGATGCGATTGCTGTGAAATCATTTTTTTTTTATTTCGCAAATCGGTGCAAAAGTACAAAGGCAAGTACTGTTTGTACAGTTACATTTACAAACAGAAAACACGGTACACATCTCATTTTTCAATTGAGCCTTCTAAAGACTGTGTGGTTTTCTAGCAAATCACTGATGATTGCACTTACTGAAGAATACCACACATTTGACGTTGCTAAGATAGACAGTTACTGACAATGGGGAGAAACGAGTTTGAAAAATATAGACCTGCGGTGGGTGTGATTCACATTATATCGTGAAAAAAAAAAAAAAAAAAGAAATGCTCCTCTTTCCAAATATATCCAAATTCGTTAGGGTCAGTCTGTTAACATTTGTAATGCTGTGAGGCATGCATGGGGAAAACGGCTTTATAAAAACAGGAGCATGTGTGCCCTTGTTCCAGATAACAGCAGACCTTCTCTGAAAAAAACAGAACTGCAGGGACAGTAGGACCACTTTATATACAGAAAATGAAGATCATAGAACAATTTGTGTCAAACGCTAACATTTTCAGATATTAACAGTGCATTTTGATGTGATAATGACTCTATGCAACAATGGGGTATGTTCATACTTGGCATAATGACTAGATGCAACACATTCAACACCATGTTAATGTTATATTATTTGAATGGAAAAGCCATAAGCATGTCATTGCCGTTGTTAATCCCCGCCCTCCCGCATGTCAATCACGATGGGCACACCCATTCCTGCGCAAACTCCGTGGTGGGTTAATACACTTCAATTTCGCCGCACATGTTATTCTTATCAGTATTTTTGATTGAAGGTTATTTCTCTGAGCTTATTTGTATTGTTCATGGAAACATTCATTTCTATTGAAACTGCATTCCCTGAAACTGCATGTAAAATATATAATGAAGCGATAGGCCTGCCTTAATATGGCTGCATTTCAATATTTATAAAAAGAGAATACTGTATTGATGTCTAACAAACTTCATTTAAGTGAACCCTGATCCAGTTTGAGAAAGGCACTAACCACAATAGTGTGCAGGAAAAGGCAAAAATTGTACATCTGGATAGTGCTAAAGTTGAGATTTTTTTTAAATAATATGAAAAAATCTGAAATACACTGTGTCATTCTTTCAAAGCAACACTTTATTACTCAGGTATTTTTCTTCTTAGCTAGTATAGACATAAACAATTTATAATCATAGTTTAAAATTGAGATTGGTCTAGAAAAACAATATCTGATGGGCCTTTACTCTGTTTGGGTAGCACAGCCACCACAGCTTTCTTCCAAGATGTTGGTATCCCCCCTTTTCAAATATTGTTAAACAAACCTTCCAGATCTTTATCACTTTCTTCAATCCTGACTTCTAATACCACCTGTTCCTAGAGAGACTTTTACATCACCATTTTATATAATCTCTTTCTCTAGAGACTTATACATAGATTCATAGGTTGGTACTAGGCTATCGGCTCTAGGGCTTATACAAGCCTAGCCATAACAATTCCCTAGATATTTCTTCCCATAGTATTTACTTCCCTGGACCCCTGTCTAGCAGGATGACTGACATGATCCCCAGGGTGAATTTCTTATCTACCATCCAATCATCATGGTTCCTTTTGAAGAGGGCCAAAGAGGCGCTTTGCTTGACATGTATGGGCAGTCTGTTTCAGAGTCTGGGGAGTCTCTGGGTCAGGAACCTATCCCTCCAGCATGTTTTGTTCATTGTGATGACAAGGTTTAGATCTCTGGAGCGTGTGTCTCTGAGGGATTAGGATTTCTTTAAGTGTAGCATGTCCAATAGCTCTGAGTTTGACATAGCCTTGTATGTTAAGCAGAGATCACCTCCGAGGAGACAATATGTGACAGAGTATAGGTGGAGTCTTTTTAAATGGTCAGCATAGGGCATCTGCTTTAGGCCTGTGATTCTTTTAGTGAGGTATTTCTGCGGTCTTTCCAGTTGTTACAGATTTCTTGAGAGGTGCATACCAAATGGGGCGTTGTATTCTATAAAGAGTCCAATGAGGGATGAGTACAGTGGGACAATTACCTCCTTTTTTCTGGATGAAAAGCCCTTAGTGATGAGGTGTGCCACATAGAAGGATTTCCTGACAGTTGTGGCATTGTGGTTATCGAAGGTGAGACCACTGTCCACCTGTGTCCCTAAGTCTCTTATCTCACACAATAATTTCTTCCTATCTCAGGTATTAATTGTTGTTGCATCATTTTCCACTACCATTCACATAAACAACTCTTCCATAAATATTTCCATTTGTGCCTTTTATTTGTTTCCCCATTCCTGTCTATAATACCTCTATAGGATCTCTGGTTATTTTTCTTGTTTTAGCTCCCTAAGTTTGGCTACAAATCTTTCTACATACTTCATGTGATAAAAACTTCATTGTGATAAAAATGTTTGCACTCTAGAGTTGTTATCAAAAAACAGTTGCTTAACAGCAACTCTTTTAAACTCATGCATATTATTCAAGTACTCTTATTTTCAAGTTGGCAAACTGCAGTTGCTCTTCTTTTTGCTCTATGAGATTCCCCCTTCTTCTGGAATACTGTAAGTTTTGTTGACCCTTCTAAGTAATACGTATTACCTTTTTTCCTCATCTCTCTCTGTCTCTTTCTTTTTTTTTTCTGCTATGATTTTAAAACTCATTTTCATTTCATCCCACTCATTAACTATCTCTTTTGAAGTAATTTGTAGCTTCACTAATAACTGTCAAATGATATCGTCTGATCATTCCTTTAATTCCTGTCTTTTACCGAATAAGTAGAAGAATGCCAGTGTATTATTTTTTCATCATTATCCTGCATAGTTCATAGACTCATAGGTAGGCACTAGGCTATCTAGGGCCTATATAAGCCTGGCCAAAAAGGTACCCTGGCTTTCCCCACCCAAGAAAATTATTTTCCTGTGCCCCTGTCAAGCAAAGCCACAGAAGTGATCCCCAGGGTGAATTTACTATTTCCCATCCAATCATCAAGATTTTTCTTGAAGAGTGCTAATGAGGAGCTCTGTTTGACATAGAAAGGTAGTCTGTTCCAGAGTATGGGAAGTGTCTGGGACAGGAATCTATCCCTCCAGCATGTTCTGTTTATTGTGGTAGCAAGGTTTAGGTCTCTAGACCATGTAGCTTGGAGGGATTTATCTTAGTTTTTATTGGTGCATGATATAGTGTCCAATTAAATACAAACGCTTTTGTGAAATACAATTTATTTCCAATCTTGCCCATTTATTGTATTCTGCGGAATATTATGTAAATTCTGTTTGAGTTCCTGCTACTAAATCCACATATTCCAGACCAAATATTCTCATATACTTCTTGAGAAATCTGCCCCGTTTTGCTGTTTTCCCTTTCTGGTCCCCATGAAACATCCTTACTGTTTAAAATCAGGTTCCAGTCCCCACCCATAAAATAATATTCCCTGCTGGAAGCTTATTATTTCTCCCCAAATTCTCCTAAGCTCCATAATACTTGTTTTTAGATGAAATATATACATCTCAATATAATCCTCATCCCCTTCAAATAGCTCCCTTAGTATTACAGCTGACATTATTAGTTTTTTCCCATCTTTTAGCTCTGGTGGTGCTCATCTCATTATCAGTATTACTCCTGTTATATTTTTTCCTGATTCTATGCTGAGTGTCCATCTGGAAATCCTTTTATGCCAAATTCACATGCTCATTTTTATCCAAACACATCTCCTACAGCATTGCTATTTGCCTATTATATTTCTTACTATAACTCAGTAATAGTTGCTTTTTGTCTGTACCTGCAAGGCCATTACATTTCATGCTGCCATTCTGATAAGAAGCTATTGCTTTCACATATTTTATATGACAATTCTTTTGAATATATGTTTCTAACTTGCAGCTTACATGCACACACAATTCCTTGTCAAGCTGATCTTTCACATAGTCGCTTCCTTTTGTCTCTATCTGAACACATATCACACTTTTTGCTTCAATGAAATGCTTAAGAAACAAACAAACAAAACAACTAAACACATTTTAAACCCACCAAACCCTTTTAACACACAATGAACACACAAAACTATATACATTTTCTAACAAGGAAGTGTATCCCTCCATGTAGGGGCAGTTGCCTCAAATTGGCAACTACACCAACAGGCCTTTTCCAAAATTAGGATTAACCATGCTGAATGCTCTTGTTAGAGCCTGTGTTCTCATTCACACAGATTGCTGTCTGTTATCATCCTATCTATATTTCCATCCCAGATGTGAAAAAAAACAACTTTCATGCTTTCAGTAAACTTTGTTTTAGCCTTATGAAAACAGTGCATCCTTCAATAAAATAATATAAAAAATAAGATGAAAAATTGTACAATGTTATATTTAATGCATTAAAGTATTAGGGTCACCAGGAAGGCAGCTACTTTCATAACTACTTATTTCCCACACCTTCAAGATTCATTTATTTTCACTTAAAGGAAAACTCCACCCTAGAACTAAAAAAATGTTTTTTTTTCACTCTGTCTTTGTTTCCTGACTTATTTTAACACTTCAAAACCACTCTAAGTGCTTTATTTCTAATTTTAGCCTGTTTTCCACAACATGGCTACCAATAAGGCTTGATGTATCAACATGATCTTATTCTCCCTCCACCCTTTCTATTTCCCATAATGCTTTGTATAATGCATGTCAGCTATAAGGAGGTAACTTTGAATTCCCATGCCATTGGCATACAATAGGATTTGTGTGAGTCACTTTTATTTCTTTATCTTCTGTAAAAGGACTGTTTCTTTTCTGTCTCTAACCACCCTCATTTATGTTTGGTGTAGACCTTGTTTTACACTATACTTAGAAGTTATCCAGCTACAGCCAGAAAAGTAACTAAATTGCAGGCCTTTGTTCTTTTGTAGTATAAGAGGAACTGATTCTGCAAGGGTCTCTCAGTGCAGTGACAGTTTTAACGCCTATGCAGTAGTGTGGGGGGAGGAGACTCTCAATTTCTCCTGAACTACAAAAGAAAACACTGAACAAAGGTATGCAATTTAGTTACTTTTCTAGCTGTAGCTAGATAACTTCTAAGTATAGTGTAAAACAAGATCTGAGCTAAACATAAAGGAGGGGGATTAGAGACAGAAAAAATAAGTCATTTTACAGATGGTAAAGAAATAACAGTGACCCTCACAAATCCTATTATATGTCAACAGCATGGGAATTCAAAGTAACTTCCTTATGTCTGGCTTAAGTCATACAAATTATTATGGGAAAGAAGAAAAACAAGGCCCAGAATCCACTCCACGGAATGTATCAACTGCTTTTGTCCCAAAGTTAAGGATTTCATCAGAATAACAAAGCCAAAACACCATGTCTTAAATACTATCCCACATAATTAGGGAATAATTATTAACCTAAAAAGTCATTTATTAAAGCAACATTGGCCTTCATCTTGGATTTACAATACATTGCATTAAAAACACATATAGATATGACCCCCTGCCAAAATATTTAATATATTTAATACTGCAAAAAGACTCTTAAGCATAAAATTGTTGGATAAAAACAGTTGTGAAACTGAAAAATATACAAAGGTTAAATGTCACAACACTAAACTGGCTTTAAGCCTAAGAACTGGGCTAATTGATAAGTTCTCATTTAGTCCAGGGTATGTAGTAACATTAGTCCGTAGTTGGCATTTAAGTTATTTGACCTCTAAATAGTCTTCTACTGGTCGCCCTCTTTGCCCTTGTTCCACATGGTCTATTATGATAAACTTAAAATAGTGGTCACCATTTGTTTAAATGTGGGCAGCTAAAGAAAAAGAAAAACAATTTCTTATTCCAGCACTTCTGGAGGACTGATCAGTGGTTTTAGTGGACTGGGCAACATATTGGAAAGTCCACATGTGAGCATTATGGCCAGTGGTGTTACATCAGCCCAGAGACAATCTTCTACCACCCTTAGCCAGCCAGAATCCACAAATTTGCATATGGGCATAAATGACGTCACCCTGGTGGGTGGCGCCAATTATAATGGAAACCCTACATTGCAGCAACGGCTGGATGAGGGCAAGGATTGCCGTTTTAGGTCTACAGCAAATACAGATTATTCTGGATCATTGGACAAACAATTTAAACAATTAGAGGACTGCACTATGAAGTTTAGAAAATTACAATTAGAGAACAACTATTTTAGAGAGTGTTTAAGGTGCAAACGCATCCCAAAAGGCTCAGGATGTGGAAGTTTCCGATGGGGTTGGAGAAAGGTTCAGCGCTGCACTGTGAGTTGATTAACTTATTCAACAGACATGGTTGTGAGATCCTACAAGTTTTAATTAAATACAATGATAGAAAAATGCATGAATTACTGGACATTACTTTCAAATTAGACAAAAGTATACAATCTGATTTGTTATTTGACAATAAGAAAAGTCAATATTTTGGTGTTTTTCTGAAAGTGGATAGGTTACTGGTTGAACTCAAAAAACAATAAGATTAAGAAACTAGCCAGAGACCTAAAGGAGTATGAGGCTAGGAAAGCATACCCCTGCCTCCCTTGGGTCAACAGTCTGATAGTCCTGGGGTTGAACATGTAGGGGACAACGTGCATTATGATTCTGACCATGGGCTTAATGAAGCCGAAGCTAACAACCCACCCCCTTTAGAATATTCCCCTCTGAGGAGGTCCGAGAGGCTGAGGAACCAGAGAGGGGACAATTATATTCACAGATTCGATAAACCACAGAGGAGGAGGGGGAGAGTGAGAAGAGGGGCGAATGCCAGTTGGCAGAGATAAACCATCATGAATCTATTCCTTGTGTGGTTTTGAACAACATGAACTGTGATTTTAAGATTTACAATTATTGCAATGTGGAATTATGCTAATCTTGTGCTGATTTATTTGAAAAGGGTTTATCCTTTTTTCCAGTACGCAATGCCTTTATTGGTGAAGTATATTGGTGAAGTATTGACTAACCTTAAATTATTTTCTAGAAAATTGAATTTGAGATTTTATTTTAAGGACTCAGGTGTGAAACTAGTGCCCAAATATAGCTGTAGGAGACCTAGCATGTTTAATTCTACAATACATCCTATGGTTCATGTCTTTGAAAAGATGTGTGAGTTGGATATTCGCAGAGTGTTATCAACAAAGCAGAGTTGTAGTAAGAATGGTTTTAATTTGACCAGTGAAGAATACAAACTGTTGCACATCCTTTGTGATAACAGGGAACATAGGGTCATGAATCCTGATAAGGGTGGTGGCCTTGTTATCATAAATAGCAATGATTACAGCAACAAAATGTTTACTCTTTTGTTGTCTGACACATATGAGGAAATAAGTATTAATGAAATTAATATTGCTTATCATAAAATTGATTTATTACTAGACCTATTGATTAATGACCAAATAAGTCCATCTGAGTATAATTTTTTAACAGTTACACATGGTAGGATACCTACAATCGTTGGCATCCCTAAAATTCACAAAAATGTATGTGACCCACCGCTTAGACCTATAGTGGATGCCAAACTTTCCCCATTGCAAAATTCATTGACCAACAGCTCAAACATATCTTGGCCCATCAGCCCTGGTGTTTAAAAGACTCATGGGATTTTCTAACTAGGATATCCAATGATATGTATAGTGAGGATGTACTGTTTGTCACAATTGACATCAAAGATTTATTTTCAGTTATTCCACACACAACAAGGATTCATTGGTTTTATGCTTATTTATGCCAATACTCCGAGCTTGAGCATGATAGGATCCTCACAATTAGGACCCTTATGGAAGTGGTCCTCGATAACAATTTTATCTTTTTTGAACAGCAGTTGTTTAGGCAGAGGAAGGGGGTGGCAATGGGGGCATCATGTGCCCCCATATTTGCCAACATTGTACTTGCATATTGGGAAAGAGAATATATAGTTAATTCCATCTTTTCACAGTGTTGGTCCTTATATGGATGGTACCTGGACGATATTATCATCTTTTGGACTGATACCAGGGAAAGATTAAATTAGTTTTTTTGGCTATAGTCATGAGACTACGGATTTTCTAGAATCTACTATGACCTCAGGCATGGAACAGGTGAACTATTTAGACATCTCAATAATTAAGAATAGGACAATGAAAGAATTTAATTCTACAATTTATAGGAAGCCCACCTATTCCAATACATTATTACATTTCAATAGCTGGCATCCCCCACATCAAAAAAAGTCTTTAGTTAAGGGCCAGTGTGTCAGGTTGGCCCAAATGGTTTCTAATATGGATGAATTTTTAAACCAATGTGACATACGCAAGAATATGTTGACTAGAAGGGGGTATTATATCCCACTACTTGGTTCTAATAGTGGAATCCCAGTGAATAATAGTCTTAAAGATGACACTGGGAAATTTAACAACAGCTTGGCTTTAACTCAGACAGTTTGGGAACATCAGTTCTATTATTAAAAAGAACTGGAATGTATTTTGTATTGACCCCAACTATATTAAAATAGTGGGGGAAGGTCCCCTTATTATTTATAAAAAGGACCTTAGCTTAAAAAATATACTGGAAAGGAACACATACCAAAAACAAACAGGAAAGATGAGTAAATGTGGACATTGCCCACAGTGTAAGTATATTTTAGAAGCCAGCAAAGCTGAAGTTACAAATTCTGGAATAATAAAATTAAACAGGAGATATAATTGTAGTACCAAATTTGTGATCTACCTTGCTGTTTGCTAAAAGTGTACTTGTTTTACTTAGGAAAAACCAAAAACTGTTTTAGAAACAAGGTTTATCAACATCACTACGCTATATGGAAAAAAGAGTTAAATAATGCTTTAGCTGCCCACATTTCAACAAATGGTGACCACTATTTTAAGTTTATCATAATAGACCATGTGGAACAAGGGCAATGAGGGGGACTGGTAGAAGACTATTTAGAGGTCAAAGAACTTAAATGCCAACTACGGACTAATGCTACTACATACCCTGAACTAAATGAGAACTTATTAATTAAATCAGTTCTTAGGCTTAAAGCCAATTTAGTGTTGTGACATTTAACCTTTGCATATTTTTCAGTTTCACAACTGTTTTTATCCAACAATTTTATGCGTACGAGTCTTTTTACAGCATTAAATATATTAAATGTTTTGGTAGGGGGTCATATCTATATGTGTTTCTAATGCAATGTATTATAAATCCAAAATGGAGACCAATGTTGCTTTAAGAAATTATTTTTTTAGGTTAATAATTAGTCCCTAATTAAGTGGGATAGTATTTAAGATGTGGTGTTTTGGCATTGTTATTCTGATGAAGTCCTTAACTTTGGGACTAAAGTGCTTAATAAATTACGTGAAATGGATTCTGGGCCTCATTGTTCTTCTTTTTGTGTTTTTTTTTCTCAGTTTGTGTGTTTTTACTTTGTCAGTTATTATGGGAAAGAGAAAGGGTTGAGGGAGAACAAGATCACATTGATACATCAAGCCCCATTGGTAGCCAGGTTGTGGAAAACAGGCTAAAATTACAAATAAAGCACTTAGAGTGATTTTGAGGTATTAAAATAGGTCAGGAAACAAAGATAAAGTGAAAAACAGGTGTTTTAATTCTAGGGTGGAGCTTTCCTTTAACTTCTTACCAGTTTCCCTTTAACAGTTAATTATACAATGACTGCTCATTATATTCAAAAATGAGCACACTTATTGGACAACCCAGCCAGTGTACCAGATGTAAATTAAGCATATACCAACAGAAAAAAGTCCAGTCACTGAAGTATCATTGTGCAACCAGACTTTCTGTTGGTATTTATTTTATTTTACATTTGTTAACCGGGGGTGTCTGACTGAGCCGAAAAGGTCCTTTTTCAGCAGAGGCCTGGGGAGAAAAGCTCCACAAAGAAAAATTACAGACACATTTAGTTATTTAGACATGATCAGTATACACACAAATCACGAGAGACATGTTTTTACAGTGGTATGTGGCACATAAACAGTTACAGTGGAGAGAACAAACAAAAAAATATATTAATTAAAAAAAAAAAGGTAATTAATAGAGTTGTGGTGTACAGCTGAAATTTGGAACATAGGTAAAATACATACATAGTACACAGGTACAGTACATACATTGTAGTTTAGCCAGTGTTTGTGAGTAAGATTGAAAACTATTATCAAGTGCTCTAGATTTAGTATGTACATGTTATCTGCTTTCAGTAGCCTGTGGAGCAATCATGGCACTGCCTACTTTGCTTGAGATCTTGCTTGATGAGGTCTTTAAAGGAGGCTTTGGATGATGTGTTTTGAATGCTAGTGGGGACAGAGTTCCATTTTTTAGCCACTGAACTACTATATAGTGCATCTCCAATATACTGTATATACTGGGGGACAGAGCAAAATATGGGAAAAATCAGCTACTTTCTGCAAAACTAAAGAATCAGAAACATATCTGATTTTCTTTGTATTTCTGTGCCATCCCTTGCAAAATCTCGGCAGTGAAAATAAAATAGAAGAAACAGCAATATTCTCTTCTCTATTGCTTCTTCTGCACTGTACTGATGCACTGTCCAAGCATGAGAATGAAAGATAAACAGCTAATAACTTTACAAATGCAAGAAATAACTACTATTTTCATTATTTTCTCTTATTTTTCAAGAATATCTGCTTAAAAACAACTATAGCTTAAACTGAGGACATTAGTTTAATCATCCCCCTCTTAAAGAAAAACTAAGGAAATTATCTTTTAAATCTATATATGGTATGATAAATATATACTTCACATCCCATCCAGCAATTAACTTTAACTTGCTTCTTTCCTGCCTTACCTATCATCTTGCAGTGAAAAGCCTGGCACCTAACATACACAGCAATCACTGATAAAACTCCCCTTCCCCTCAAATAAAATACCTCTGACTATATACTATACAGAACTGCTTTGCAAAATAACATGCAATTTACATAATGAAGATTTTATGTAAATATTAATAAGAACAAAAAGGTTTTTATTTACATTTGCTTCTTCAGTCCTTTTGTTGTCCTTCTAAACATTAATAACATAAAATGGGTGTTGTTTTAGAGTACTCCTACCATTTTAACACAGTGAAATTCCCAAGGCCGGATTCAATAAAGCGTACACTAAGTATACACTAAACGTACATAATATGTATTAAAGAACATTCTTATCACATTTTTTGTGCTTTCTAATCACTCAGAAAGATTACACTAAGTGTACATGTAGTCTACACTTTGTGGTCACCTTTATGAATCCCTGTCAGTATTTAAAGCTGCAAGAAAATCTGTAGGAAAACTAAAATTAGAAGGAAGAAGGTGTGAGTTATGTCTGTTCACTCAGAACAGTATACACAGTTTACAATGACTTACCCGAACTGCAGAAGTCAAACATCCGATGTGCGAAATCACGATTTCCAAGGGGCAGGAAATTGAACCAAAAGCGGTCAACCAAGGTTAGTCGAGCTGCATGGTAGACTCAACGTTTTCACAAGCGATGTGCCGAGACTGTGCAGGGAGGTCACTCTTCAGTGAGGAACAGGGAAGTAGCCCATTTCCTCACTGTGGTGTGATCTCGGAGTTGGTATATTTAATGTGCAGGAGGTGTGGGGGGCACAGGGTGGCGTAGCCCCCCTGCAAAATAGTAGAGGTGAGCCAACTGCCATGGCTGGAAGAAGGGAATGTCAAAAATATCAAATCCAATTAATCGTATAAACCATTTTTGACATTCTGCTCTTTCATGCTTTTCAAAAACAACATTATTTTTTTAGCCATAACATTAATCGAACTAACACTAATCAACCTTTCAATAATAAACCATGTACACTTGGTGTAGGCATTATTGAATCCCAGAGACAGTGTTTTTAGTCATTTATTCTTGCAGAACCACAATTAACATGTCTAAACTACATCTAATAGGATTGATGCTTTATATTTCTCCCATTTATTCATTCATTTTTTCATGTTGCAGTTTTTTTTCCTGGTCATCTTGACCTACCAACACCAATCTCTGGTTTAAGTCCAAGGTACTACTAAGTCTTCTAGTCAACTCCTGGGCTTTATTTCTGTTGCTCAAGCATTTTCCTTTGTAACAGCGGAAAAGGTTTAAAGGGCGAAATCTTTAAGAGTGAAAAGCAGAATTTGCTTCAACTTGCTGACTCACTCTTTTTTGGCTAAACTTTTGTTATTTCCTCCTTAGCCTGTTCTGCATCCAAAATGTCTTTGATCATACAGGAAAAATATTTGAATACCACTTCTGCCATGAAAAAAATGCTTCTCTTCTGCTTGGTGTACAGTGAAAATCACTTTCCACAAACACTCTGATGAACCTAATTTTAATACTTTAACCTTTTAGCAACTTTTTCTGCAGGTGTGATTGCATCTTTACTAATGTATGTTAATTTGGAGTATACACACAATGCACCCTCTCAGTTAACAAATCCTTCTGTGGAACACCATTCCAGTTACTTATTTGTACTTTCATAACATCAGTGTAATCTATTTTTTTTGTTATTCCTGGTGTAGCAGAAAATCACAGGTTTTCTGTGCATGTCCCATTTTCTAACAATACTATTCTTTGAAATAGTTCATCTTGAAAAGACTCATGTTCAGTCAATCTTTCCTTCATGTCAGCCTCTGATTTATGCAGTTTTTATCAGCTCATCTGAATAGCTGCTTTATGCTTCTATTACTGTTTCCAGCTTTTTATCATTTGATTGTATATATTCCTACAATGTCTCACCTATTTTAAACATCTACGAGTGATTTGTTTTGTTTCTTTAAATTACTGGAAGCTAACTTCTTTACTAAAGTTGATATATGAACTGCTTTTTGCTGAACAGCTGCAATGTTCTTCCCAGTCAGAACTTTTTCTTCTCCTTTTCTAATTGATTTTCTCTTATTTTCTACAGATTTCTTCTTTGCTGGCATCCAGACAGTGCAATTAACTAGACTGTAACTGAATTTTACCCAGACTGACAGCTTTTACTGGCCTAACAATTTCTCAGTTTTCAGAAAGAAAGAGTTCAAATCAACCTCCTGCTAAATGTGCAGCCATGTTGGAAGTTTCTAATGTTTCAAATTTTAGTTAGGCTGCAGGACCTCATATGAGATCACTACAAGCAATACACCACAAAGTGTGCAGAACACCTTGTTCCCAAACCACTGATCCAGGTATGTTTTTAAAGCCCTAAGTTGTTTGCTAATCTTTCTTCTCTTCGTTGAATATTTTGTCTACGAAAAGCTCTGTAATGAAAAATGTCTCAGCCAAGCTTAATTTTCATTTTATTGCAATTAACCAAGAGATGATTATTCCTAGTAACTATGTTATGATTAGTAACTAACAGACCCAGGGTACTATCCAACTCTCGGTTCTTAAAACATTTAGAGACCCATATTATGCCCCCTCTTATAAGTCTATAACAATCTGAATATATATGTAATGACCCCAATCTTAATTCATGCTTCATATTTTGTATCCATTTTATTTTATTAATAAACTGTTTTTGTATTTTTTTTTCTATTTTTTATTTCAGTTTGTGAGTAAATATGAAAGCCAACCCCATATCCATAACTGGTCTAATAAGAGTCTCATGAATTTATCATACCACTCTAAAATCCCTTAATGAAACAATTCTTAAAATAGTCCTGAAAAGGCAATATCATTTTTAAATGTTATTTACTCATCCATCAAAACTTATCCTTTCATTTAGATTTGTCTGTTTTTTTTTTCAATCTTGATATGTGGCCTATGTGCCAGAATTTCTCTTAACAGGGTTCCACTGCAATGCAAGCAATTCACTGACGTTTGCTGATGTGGAGTTCAAGTTATAAATATGAATCTGATGAAAAAGTCTAACATGCTTATCTTCTGGTTAACTCATATTGCCTCATTATTGAATTGTGTAGTATAAAATACTCCTCAGTATTTTGCCCTTTTTAGCATGCTTATAGTTGAGAAGGGTCCATTATGATTTATTAATTTATTTTGCTAAAAAATGCATGAATGCATAAATACAAAACTGACCTTCTTGGACGTTTGCTCAAGGTAGAGCCATTATCCACTCAGCTTACACCAAACAATACTGCGGTGATAAATCTATGAACTACTTGAAACCCTCATCACTGTCAGGGGAAGAGATGTCCCCTGTACATACTAGATATATCCACACTCCTGACACTGGAGGAAGTCATTACAACCTTTAGTATCTATGCTGGGATAGAGACACATTGCACAGACATGTCCATTATAGGTGAACCATATGTTCTGCTTAGAATAATTAATTAATTCAGAACATGGTATTACCTGTCTGAGTTATTCCACTTGCCTTCTTATGTATAAAATATGTTGTTATCCTGTTCTGCACGGTTGTCCTTGCAAACAGACATAATGAGTGTTGAAGTGTTATTATGTTCCAGGGATATAACAGTGTTTAAAGAAATAATAGATTAACAGGACAGACTCTATTTGTTTCAGGCTCTCTATGATGACTTAATGGATGGGTGACCTGTAGATTGCACCCTGATTGGAGAATGAACGTTCTCCAGCAGGGTTTTAATCTACAGTTAGAACACCGTGTTTGTATCCAGTGAATTTGTACCTTCTTTCTCAGGGCTTCTTAAGTGAGCATCAGCTGGGGCTCCATGGTTGTCAACGTAACAGACAGAACTGCAATACCTGTAGCTCTGTGACAGAGAATGGAATAACCAACAGACCATCTTCTATTTGGTAGCATGATGTTACAAGCTTATTAGAGCTTATAATAATGAGAATTATATATGTGTGCAACCAAAGTTTGATTCCTATAGCCACTGTTCCCACAGTGTATTACTATGTACCTTTATCAACACTGAAAGTAAACAGTATGGACTGGCATATAAGCTATTACAGTGTTTTACAAATAGTTCTGCATTTATGAATGCTTGTATTTCATTGACAAACAGGGATTACAAATTAACTTATTATCTTTTATTGTTTGTTTTCTTGTGGTGGTGCTATTTCAATCATTGTTTGCATGTAGCTTTTCTATTGCATACGTCAAAGTCAGGTATTAACTACATTTTTAGACAGACATTTTGTGGTACCAGAAGTTGTTTAAGGCTTGAATCAGTTGCTGGTTATTGATGACTGCAGTAAATCTTAGCTGCTGATGATTTATAGTGGTGAGTAACCTCACTGAAATGGAGCAGCACAGTGCAAAATACCAGTAACCAAAACAACAGCAAGTTTACATTTTTAATATGTAAGGGTTTTATGCGGAGATTCTATCATGAGTTCACTGTAACATTGTACAGCTTAATAATTGTCTTACTGTTTTTGTACATTGTAATGGTGGGTCTATATTATGTAATCGAAAAACCATTTGAGCAACCACCACAACACCGACACACATAGCCCAAACCGCAAATACGCCAAACCCCCTAAACCGCGAAATTTCAAATCTTGAATCGTCATTGTCGGCCAACACCATCGCGCGCTGCATACTACATACCCAAACATAATAAATAAAACACATACATACACTAACCAAACCCTCCTTCTAACCCTACACTAAACCTTACATACATTACTATATATGCACTTACCTTAACCCACACCCTAACCCTAAGGTCCGTAACTATCACACACTTACCCTACAGACATATACCCAAACAAAACAAATAATCCACACACATACACTTAACAAAACCCTACTTCTAACCCTACACTAAACCTTACATACATTACCTATCTATCTATGCACTTACCTTAACCCGCACCCTAACCTTAAGGTCTATAACTATCGCACACTTACCTTACAGAGCTATACCGCAGACGGGGAAACCATGACACTTCGACATTTCATGTTTTGTGGTTTTGAACATTCGCCATTACCGTAGTTTGCGCTATACATGTCGATCAATTCCGATTCGCTCAAACGGGTTTTTGATCTCGTAATATAGACCCATGATGTGTTACATTATTGCATGGAAGTTCAGCAAAACATTTAAACAGAAGTTTGTGGGTGGGTTGACATTGTTAAGAAGAAATCCATTTGATATTTTTGGACAGACATGCTCAGTATTTTAATAAATATGATCAGTGGATTGTGTTGTGCTGTATGGTGCTTTTGCTTTGGTTATAGTGGTCAGTCTTAATGGGATTATAGGAGCTGCCATTTGTTGCCATTTTTAGTGATGTTGCTGTTGCTACCTTATTTTATTTAGTTAGACAAAAATAATCCTTTTTTACAGTTTTTGTACCCTCCATGACCATCAAGCTCCTATTCCTTATTAACCCATTAACTCATCCATTCCTCTTGCTGTATTCTGGGCTGTTGTGTAGTTCCTGTGATGTCCATTGCCTTACTTGGATAGAAGGAAGTTTCTTTGCTCACCAGTGGGAGTGGGGAGCCTTGAGCAGCCTATCTGTCCCTGAAGGAGTGACCTCAGCACAAGAGCTTGTAGTAATTGGTTGTTTTGGACCATTTCTAGCTCTTTTGAAGTTCCCTGTTTAAAATCCGCCTCTGAGCGTTTTTGCATGGTTGTGCGCATAGCGCAGCGCCGGTTAAACTTTTCTGGCTCCGCCAAGTGTGCTCTTCAAATTTTCCCTTAAGAAAGCTCTACTCTTATAATAATCTAGTCTAATCGCTTTACTATAAGCCTAGCACTTGTTCTCAAAATCTCTCTTCTAAGTAAGCACTCGCAAACTAAAGTAAGCACTACATCCACCTACCTTCCCTGTGAGTACCCACTTCCCTTAAAGGCACACTCCCTGTGAGTACCCACTTCCCTTAAAGGCACAGCACTCCCTTAAAATTTTTAGCATGTCGAGTGGTAGATTGCTGGCATCCTCTCCGGTTCAACTGGTTAATCTAGGAATCTTGAGACAATGCTACAATTGTCTCATGTACACAGACAACCCTCTCCTCCTCCCAACAAACACAAATACATGTGAGAGATGCAACTATATAGCCAAACTGGAGGCTGAACTCTCTCAACTCAGGACTGGCAAGACCAGACAGGAGGAGAAGGTAACCAAACACACACCAAACCCAGACCCACGCAGACCTACCACATCTGCAAACCAAACACATAAAAACACAAAGACATACTTGGAGGCTCTAACAAAAAAACTTACCAAAACAACAGAGGCTTCCAAGGCAGACACCCAAAAATCCACCACCTCAAAACATAACACATGCATCACATACTTCAACAAATCAGTGTGTCAAACAATCACAGCCCTTAAGGCCAAACACCATGCCTGATACACTAGTAATAGGTGACTCTATAGTCAGACACACTGACGTTCCGCTTACCAGGCTGAACAAGGAGAGGGTAATGGTGAGCTGCTTATCGGGAGCTAGGATCCGCCACATAACACACACAATCAGGTCACTCCAAAGCAAGTACAAATATGACTCCGTCATTGTCCATGCCAGCATGAATGACTTGAGATGTACCTCCCTGGACTACATGAAAAGAGACATAGAGGAGCTCTCTGATTATGTAGCCCAGGCTGGTATGACCCTGACCCTGAGCAGCATCTTGCCCTCACCGAGAATGATGCCACAATGCAAAGACAAGATGACCAGCTTTAATAATTGTCTCAAATACTGGTGTCATTCTAGGGGGATCCAATGTCTGTCTGCTTGGGATGACATGCTGGACAAGCCACGCTGCTTCGCAAGGGACAGCTTGCATCTGTCACCACTGGGCTTCTGGATATTGGCTAAGGCTCTTGCCTCCCCCATAGTGCCTTTTTTAGGCAAGGCTCAAAAGACAAACCCACCTCCTTAGAAAACAAAAAATGGAAAAACATAAAGGGCACTGCTGCTCAACGCCAGAAGTCTAAATCTCAAGATGCAGGCTCTCGAAGCACTCCTCAGTATGGAGGACATCGATGTCTGTGCAGTAACTGAAACCAGGCTATACCACGTATCATGCGTTTTGGCCCAAAACTCGTGCCAAACCAAAAAGGGAGGGGGAGTGTCCATATTCATCAAGGACACCCACACCTCCAGGTTAGTGGCAACACATGAAGCATCAGAGACCATCCAGGTGCAACTAACCGTAGGTAAAACTGCTATACAACTGGTAGCATGTTACAGACCACCCTCCCAATCTCAGGAACCCCACTCAGCCTTCCTGAAGACATTGGAAGATATGTATGTCTCACCAAACACCATCATATTGGGAGACTTCAACTACCCTAACATAGACTGGGTGCATTATTCTAGCCCAAACACCCTAGCCCAAAGGTTCATGGAATTCATAAATTCAAACACAATGGAACAGCTAGTCACCTCTCCCACAAGGGGAGATAATATACTAGACCTGATCATCACAAACATGGGAACAAAGTGCTCCACACCGGAAGTATACCCTTCACTAGTGAGGTCTGACCACAAACTAATCACCCTGGATATACATATCCCACTTCCACCCCCAACACAAAAGACTACAGTGAAAAACTTCTCAAAAGCCGACTTTACACTTCTTAAAACTGAGATGGTATCCTTTAAGTCCACTGGGACAGTGGAAACCACACCCCACAATGCAGAATCCTTCACAAATGCTTTCTACGGACATCTCCAAGAATGCATGGATCATGCAATCCCAAAAAAACCAAGACCCTCTCCACCAAGGGCAGGCATCCTGTCTGGTGGACCTCAGCCATTAACAAATTGTATAACAAAAGAAGGAAGCTACTGCACGTCAGAGCAAAATCCCATAAAGAAAAGGCATCTCTGATCAGCACTAGTAGAAAGCTATGTTCTCTCATAAAAACATCCAAGGCCAACTTTGAGAGAAAAATCGCTATGGACACTAAAGATAACCACAAGACCTTCTTCAGTTATGTTAGAAACCTGGGCGGAAACCCTCAGATATGTTCAGAGTTAGTTCACAATGACAAAAAGTACACAGAACCCACAGATATTGCCAACATTCTGGCAGACAGCTTCAGTGCAAATTTCTCCCCTCCCTCACCCCAAAAGTAGAAATACTCATCCCAGCTGACTGTAACCGCCCTGTCATCTCAGATGTCCAGATGAGAACTGCCCTCAGCAAAGCTAAAAACACAGCATCAATGGGACCCGACGGTATCCCGGGTTGCGTGCTACGAGAACTCCAAGAGGAGCTAAACCCGCACATAAAAATGGTATTTAACCTTAGCCTTACTACAGGATATGTACCTGAAAACTGGCGTACAGCAACAGTAGTCCCACTCCACAAAGGAGGCACCTCTACAGACCCTGGCAACTACCGCCCCATAAGCTTAACCAGCCTGGTCTGCAAAGCTATGGAAAGAATCATTATGGAACTAATAAACAGAGACATTGGGGACTTACAAACACTTGATCCCACCCAGTTCGGCTTTGTAAAAGGCAGATCCTGCCTTTTAAACCTGGTTGACTTTTTCAGAACAGTCACTAGAGCCATTGACAAGGGCAAAGCAGTCCATACAGCCTACCTGGACTTGGCTAAAGCTTTCGACACAATACCCCACTCTGGCATCATAGACAAGCTCAACAGCTTAAATGTAAATCCATATGTCACAAGATGGGTGGCAAACTGGCTAAAGGATAGAACCCATAAAGTCAAGATCGCTGGAGCCATGTCAGACTCAAAGCCAGTGACAAGTGGTGCCCCACAGGGCTCTGTCCTGGGACCCCTCTTGTTTGGCATTTATTTCTCAGATGTGAAAGCAAACATGGGTGGGTTGTGGCTGACAAAGTTCGCAGATGACTGCAAACTAGGCGTCATAGTCGATACACCAGCTGACACATACATCCTACAGAAAGGCCTCACTGAAACAGACAACTGGTGCCGGAGTCATGGCCTTAAACTAAATGCCAAAAAATGTATAGTCATCCCCTTTGGGAAAAACAAAGTGCCCACAAATTATCACATAGGCGGTAACCCACTGAGTACAGAAAAAGTAATCAGAGACCTGGGGACCCAAGTCAATAGTGACCTCTCATTTGACACCCACGTTGCCAAAGTGGTTAGAAAGACTTTCTATCTTGCCCACCTTATCATGAAGGGATTCACATCCAGATCAAAGGAGGTCATTGTGCCCCTGTACTCCTCCCTTATCAGGCCCATGATTGAGTACAATGCCCCATTTGGTATGTACCTCACCTGGCACTTGCAACAGCTAGAGAGACCCCAAAAGTACCTCACCAAAAGGATCAAGGGTCTCCAACATATGTCATATGCTGCTAGACTAAAGAAACTCCAACTCTATTCAGTAGCATACCACCTACTCACAGGTGATCTGTGCCTGACATAGAAGGCCATGTCCAATCAGAAATTGATGGACATGCTCCACCTCAAAAAATCCAAATCCATCAGAATCACGAGAGCTAAAGATTTGAACCTCAGCACAAATATGAATAGGACATGCTGGAGGGACAGATTCATAACTCAGAGGCTTCCCATAATCTGGAACAGAATCCCAGTTTATGTTAGGCAGAACCCCTCACTGACTCTCTTCAAGAGAAATCTTGACGAGTGGATGGGAGATCGTAGGTTTACCCCAGGGGTCATCTATGTGTCACTACTAGACAGAGGCACAGTAAACTAATTCTGTTATGTAAGGGGGTCTTCACTGTGTCACTACTAGACAGAGGCACTGTATTCTAAATCTATTCTGTACACTTTTGTACCATTACATGGGGTGGCGAAAGCCACATCACTATGGCTAGGCTTATAAATGCCCCAGGGCAGATAGCCTAGTACCAAACTATGAAACTATGAAACTGCTGGTCCTTTAGGGCACTGGGAGAGGGATGTGAGCTAGGAATCACACTAGAAGTAGGAAATGTTATTTTGTATGCTAATAGCATCCCCTCTATTCACTTGAAAGCACAGTGCATTGCCTACTGCACTGGACCCTATGTCAGCACATTGTTCTGTATACCTGCATCAGTAGCTAATGTTTATAAGCACTCCTTGGTGGGCTTATATACCTCTCATGTCTTTATATTCAAATATTGCAATCCTAGGCATTCCCCTACGTGAAACTCTTTACTCATTTATTGAAAGTATTTAGATGGTTAAGCAAACTTAAATACAAATGCATCAAAATTCAACCATTTAAATGAACTAGAAACACTTTTGCATGGGTTCAAATAAAATGGTAGGACATTAGTAACAACTTATAACAGGACCTATAACAGGACTCAGATTCACTCACATGTATTAGAGAAGGTAGTTAGTTCCCCAAGAATGGGGCGAGATAAGCAAAAGATACTCAGCCAATGCCTCTAATCTAGTCTATAAAACTAGTCGTCAGCCCCTCCCCTGAAATGCCTAGTTGGAACATAGGATCTCAGCAACTCCTTTAAGTAAACAAGACCCTAAAGTGTGAAGTATCCATAGGTGAGTATTACAATCCTAATAGCTGCATTGCACCAAGTGGAAGCCAGTGCAGATACAACATAACCAGCATGGTCCAAGAAGTACCACTCAACAATCTGGTCATAGAATTTTGTACCCACCACAGATGTGCCAAGTTACCATCTGCAAGCCCCAGGCAGAGGGGTTATAGTAATTCAGGTGAGAAAAAAAACAGCACATTTATGGCTGCAATCAGGTCCCTCAGTGTGAATTTGTCATATAGAGTCATGCCAAGCCCAAGAAGGTGATACACAAATTCCAATGTATTGCCCTTGTATATAATCAAGGGTGGAGGCAGTAGAAAATGTGAAGGGCAAATGGTAGCATGATGCAACAAAACCTCAGTCTTTGCTGAGTTAAGGTTAAAGTGATTCTGCCTCAGCCAGTGGGTAGTTGAGTCTAAGCTATCGTCATTAATAGTAAAATGTGGCACTAGATCCAGAGAAAAGGAAATGTAAATTTGAAAGTCAACAGCATACATACCTCTCATCCTATTAGTGCAAGAAATCTGGACAAAGCATAAAATAACAGGGGGAGAGACCCCAACATGGGGACAAAGTTTAAATACTGTTGTTATAAACTTAGAAATTTGCTAGAATAACAGCTTCTGTGTTAACATGCATAAGTCTGAAACTCAAATGTTTGTCATTATTTAGTGACTTCAATCCACGCTGATTTGCCAGAAAATAAATTTTATGAAGAACAGACAAAAATATGAGGCTTTCTGCAAAAATCTGCACAATTGATAGGTATTAACCATCACAACTGAATTAGTTGTATTACTGTTGATGTTTTGGTGCTGCGGTAGAGTTGTCGCCTCACAGTAAGACGTTGTCCTGTTCGATTCTCAGCTAAAGCGTCTTCTGTTTAGAGACATGCGTGAGTGGGGCGTACCTTCGTTAAAGGTTGTACATCAGGGCTGGCAACTCGGTACGTAAAAATCTACTAGAGGACCAGAGTTCAGCTCTGGCGACCCCTAACCGGGAAAAGCCAAAAGATACAACAACAACTGTTGATGTTTTTATCTTTGTCTTTCATGTTAACTCAATTGTATCACCATGTACTACACCAATTGCTGCATTTTTTTCTGTGATGATAATCACTGCTTAATATGCAACTTGGAGCTTTTCTCCCCAGACCTCTGCTGAAAATGGGCCTTTTCTTTTGGCTCAGTCAGACACTCCCAGTAAAGAAATGTAAAATAAATAATAAATATGTCAGCATATGCCAGATAATATATACCTTTCCCCTTAATGAGCTTCATTAGCAGCAACATGTTCACCAGTACAACAAAGGAACCAAGACTGAGTCCTGAGGTGCACTGTGGGGAAATAACTGGAAGAATTAACCCCAGACATTGCCCTCTGGAAGTGATCAGAGATGTAGAAAGAAAGCCACAACAGCTCTATACCCATAAAATTACAGTAATATTTCAAGTAGCTAATAAGGATCCCGTAGTTTATATGGAGGTAACTTCAGTAATATGTCTTAATCTAATACCAGACAAGGATCTAGCAGTTAAATACACATTATACAGGAGCACATAGCATCATATAAACTTTCGGGAAAAAAAGAATGGACCAGGAAAAAAACTTTCAGCATACCTATATTATTTCTGGCAAAACCACTGAAATTCAATTCAGTATAGTTTGCCATTGAACTCAAAGCCAGCACCAAGCACCAGAAAGAAACTACAAAGAACCAAAATTGTGAACTCTTGCTTTTGGCAAGCAGCTACTGCCATCTTGTGGCAGGACTCCTCTAACATTCAGCTCCTTGCAAACTCTTTTCTGCTTTTTTGTTAGGCTGCTTTTTAAAATTCTCACTTTAGGTTGCTTGCAAGTTGACAGTATTATTCTTTCATCAAAGTAGAACATCAAAAGACTGACACAGCAGATGGATTTAGCATGTCATTTTCGTTAAACTTACTTAGCTGTTCAGGCATATTCACAGTATCATATTTTAAGGAAATGGTATGCTATGCTATGATTCAAAGAATATTAAGACATATTTCTTTGAGACAAGTGATTGTCTTACTGCCCCTACTTATGATGAGACCAAGACCGATTACCGAATATCAGACTGGCTGTTGCATGTTCTCAGTGACATAGATAAGTGAGAAAAGGTACAGAAATATTACACATTGAAGACGTTTCCATTAAAAGCAGGCATAATAAGAACAAGTTAGCCACATCAAATCTGTATTCCATCTATTACAGATTAAAATATGAAAACCTTATATGAGCATATAAATTATCTAAAGATGAGTTATTGCAGTGTTGTCTGTGAATATACATGATAAATCATGACATGAACACAAGTTTCTTACAAAGTGGACAGATGCAATGCTTCTATCTAAGTACTGGTCTTTTGTTGTTGTGTCTTTCGGCTTATTCCGGTTAGGGGTCGCCACAGTGGAATTCCAGTCCGCTAATGTTTGGTAGTGGATTTTTACGTGCCGAGTTACCAGCTCTGATGCACAACCTTCAACGAAGGCATGCCCATTCACACATGCCTCCACACAGAAGATGCTCTAGCTGAGAATCGAACGTGACAACGTCTTGCTGTGAGGCGACAACGCTACTGGTCTTTTGTGGATGGACTAATTCTGAAGCTGCAACTCAAAGCACTGTTTTGATACATTTTAAAACCAAAGTGACAATTTTCTGAGTATCTCTACACCAAGAAAGTAAAAAAAACTATTGCACTTGATTTTTGTTCTAAACATTCTGTCACTGGAACTATTTGTGAAGCATTTTTACTGTAACTGAATCATTCTGTTCTTTAACTAAAACAGTTTCTTTAGTCAGGTATTAGGGCTGGATTGGAAACTGTAGTAGTTAGCCTTGTGAGAGAGAGTTATTGGCTATTATTTTCTGTATCTTATTACCTCTGTTTTTTTTTTTTTTTTGCAGAGCTATTTGCTAGTTTGCTATCTTGTTTCTTTTGTGTTATTTAATTGATATTTATGACATGGACTAGTGTGCCTTTGTGTTCTTTACGTCTAGGTTAATTCTGTAAATGCATCTCAATGCATTGCTTTGGTTCATAGGTTTATGCATTCATATGCAAGTACTAGTCTAGCTGCCCTTGTGGGCTACTTTAAGCCTAGCCAATTTCCCTTTTGGTGCTCGAATTAACCTATCCTATTTAGTGCTAGATTAACTTTACCCATCCCGTGGTTGATAATTATTTATTACTGCTAGTGAGAATAACTGAGATCATAACACAGATAATTTGAGGGGACCCATGCATGAGATAAAGCATTTAGGTCCATTAGTAGGGCAGTCATGGGGTCAGTTTTTTATTACTCACCCATATATCCAAGTTGTGCTTGAATATGGACAGGGATGACATTTGTTTTATGTGGATGGGGATTCTGTTCCAGAGCAGTGGTATCCTCTGCAAAATATACCTGTACCTCCAAACCATTTTGTTGATGTTACAGAAGAGGTTTAGATCCCTAGACCAAGTATCTCTGATACCATTTGACTTGCTGATGTGCAGTACGTCCATCGGTATTTGGTCGGAGGATGCCTTATGTGCCAGGCATAGGTCATTTAGCAGTCTATAGGATACAAAGTATAGTGAAAGGGCTTTGAGACGGCCTTGTATCCTTGTGATACCCCTAGATCTAAGCACAATCCTTTTGTTTATAAGCTGTGCAATATAGAAGGACTTTATTATGACAGGGGACACATGCCAGTTGAAAGTTAGGTCACTGTTCACATTTTCCCAAATCTGAACAACTGAGTCAACTCTTAGGGACATATTGTCAATGTGGTAGTTCCCTAGGACAGATAATTTCCCAAAAGGATATGATAATGCATTTTTTGGCATTTAGTTTCAGTCCATGATTCTGGTACCAGATGTTTGTTTGGTAAAAAACTTCCTGCAGGATGGTTAAGTCAATTGGAAATTTAATGACTCCACCTAGCTTGCAGTCATCAGCAAACTTAGCCAGAGCCCTTCTGAGATTATGAACATAACTGAAAAAGGTCTTGTGATGGTCTTTGGCTTGGATAGCTATTTTAGTCTCAAACTTGGCTTTGATGGATTTAAGGCTCCTAAGTTGTTTATTTCAATGATGAGGGCTATATCATTCTGGGATTTACTCTTCTTAACTTTGGCCAAAATTCTTAGTTTTTTTATTATAAAACTTGTTGATATTATAGTTCAGCAATGAGGGTTTGATTGTTCCTACTGAGTACTGCTGCATCTATGTAACTGTTTACATGCTGTTATAGTGTGGTGGTGTATGTTTCTACATATTCAGTTGTGTTAACTGGGTTTGGTGGGATTTGAAGCTTGCCAGTGTATTACTTAGGAGTAAGTAGTATGCCTTAGGGAAATTTCTAAAAGTATCTTGGGTGGAAGGGGTCAATGGTTTCAATTTTATTTCAATTTTATTTTAAAGGAGATATCTTTAGATCTCATAAACACATAGAATACATTCTAAAACTGAAGTGATGACTTTTTTTGAGTATCTCACACCAGGAAAGTATTTTGCTGTAAAGTGTTAGGATTGCCACTACTTAAGTGGGCCAAAATGGGACATGGGGGTGTAGCTAATATAACACTGGCCACACCCTTTATCTATGGCATCACCATAGGAGTGTTGAAGGATATGCAGTTATGGATACAACAGTGTGAAGTTATTACAGCATACTGACATCTCACAAACCATTTAAATTATGCAGCTTTAACAGTAGAAGTGAACAATTACTGCAAAACACACATATTTCTCATGTTATATAGCTGGAACAATAAACTTGACTAAAAACACACTATGCATATTAAACAAACAAGTTTGTTTATTTAAAAAGTAAAAACACCCTAAATTCTACATATTACACTAACCATAGCTATTCTAAATCAAGAAAACATATATATATATATATATATATATATATATATATATATATACACTAGACAATGTCAACGTACTGAAATGTCGAATTTCAATACGTTGAGACCGAATAGTGGAAAGTGCAGTTACCTGAAATTGCACTATGTTGAATCTGCAAATGTCGAATCTGCCATTATCGTGGTGTCGCGTTCATGACATGTGGTGCGGTTTGTGGATTTATCTGGGTTTTCAGGTAAGTGTGTATTTGAGTATACTGGGTAGGGATTTTAGTGTGTGTGAGTGTGTGCGGTGGTATTTTTTGTGTGTTTGTGTGTTTAGTGCGACCTCAGAGTTAGAATATATAAGTAGGGGGGTGGGGGTGCCCCCCTGCTTATAGGTAGGTTAGGTGTGTTTGTGTGTGTGGTTATGTTTGTTTAGTTAGGTAGGTGTATGTGTGTGTGTGTGATTATGTGCTGGTGTGTGTGTGTGTGTGTGTGTGTGTGTGTGTGTGTGTGTGTGTGTGTGTGTGTGTGAATGGTCACGGCTGTGGTATTCGTGATTATGGGTTTTCCACTATTCAGTCTCGAAATACTGAAATTCGACATTTCAGTATTTCGAGATTGTATAGTGAATCCATATATATATATATATATATATATATATATATATATATATATATATATATATATGTATATATATCTACATACTGCAGACACACTAACATTTTTAAACGTGTATAATTAAACAGAGTAGGTTTATTGTAAATTAAAGCAAAAACTCTAAATTCTGCTTATTACATTAACTATAACTAAATAAGAAAACCATAGATCTAGATACTGCAAACTTCAAGAAAACTAAACTAAAATAACTTCTTTTTAAATGTGAAGGTTGCATTTGATTTTATGGCATGAAGGAGTGCCCTGTTTGACACAATATTTGAATAAAAGTCATTGGATCTCATCTGGTGATTTATACTCATCATTAGCTCAGCTTTTAATAAGTCTACACTACAATGATTTTACACATATGCCCATTTATTTTTAACCAAAGAAAAAACTCTCTCCACAAATGCATTGGATGGTGGTGTAGATAATGCCCTAGCAATTATGGGATATAGTACAGTTAGCTTGGGCCCTTCTCTGAAAAGCTGCAGTCACTTTTCTCTTGGTGATAAGCCTGTGGTGCATAATTTTTGGAGAAATGATATGATTGTTAGATGATGACAGTGTTTTTTCCCCAGGATTATTTATGTCATGCAGTTTGAGGGCAGTGGTCAAACTGAGTAAGTCACTGTATACAAAGGGCTCAGTTAAAGATAACTTAGACAGTGTAAATAAGTAGTTGTTTTCACTAAAATCAGACTACTGTTCTAAGTATCCGAGAACATGATGAAGTCTCTTTTCAGCTTATTGAAAGAAGTGCTGTCTAATGAGTTCATACGTGTCCTACGTTTTCCACAAAAAAAAGCACCTTTTGCTTTTGCCTGCAGTTTTTTCTTGAGAGAGACCATCATTAAAAATATTTTCATGGTAATAAGTGCTACTTTTTCTAATATACGTATGTGCTCGTGGAAATCAATAAGAACACTGAGAACGTACAAACAATACTGGGGGGGTGTAGGCAGTGTATTGTCCCCATGCTCATTATCTAAAAAGTCCAGCCATATCTGCCAAGGGTTCTCCTCCTCCCTGGGAGAGGAAATATGACTGGAGTACTGGGTGATTTTTTATTTTAATCTCAATGGCTCATATTCCATGCCACACAACTCAGAGAAGTCTTTCAAGTTTCTGGTCCTTGTTGGCCGAAGCTGAGAAATGACTGATAAGTTTTATCAGAGACACTTCCATGTCCTAAGGTAGTTGTGCTGCAGCTTTTTTGGCTGCATTATAAATTATGTGGGCACCACAGTTAGTTTTCTGGAGTGATGGGCAATGGGCATGCTTCTATTAAACTGATGTACACCCCAGATTTCTTTCCATAGTTTACACTGCCATTATCAGCCTCATATGTTGAAATGCTTCTCCAAGGCAGGGAGTGTTTTTCCATAATTTTCAAAATCTGTTGTGATATGGTCTGGACAAATTGAGAGACTTCACAAAATTCCAAAAGGTCATTCTCCACCCCTTCTTCTTTGGAAAAAAAGTACTCTAGAAGAAGTGGAAATAATTTTATGTTTCCCTTGTTGGAAGCATCAGATGATATGCAAATGAAGTGCCCAGTTTCTGTAGGTCATGTAGGAGGCATTCCAACAAGTGTATTCCCAAAACATTTTCTATGATGGCTTCAGGATTGGTCCTTCCGCAAGATAGTTTCCTTCCAATGTCTGAGTCACTATACAACTGGCTGACTGATTTTCCTGCACAGTCCAGACTATTATAGGAGATATAATGCTTAAGTGCATGGAACACCTCATTGGATTCTGCTGCAATTATCTTAAGTTCTGGTCCTTCATGGTTTATGTTTCTTAACCACTTTGTCATCAGGTGACTTGATTTTGAATGTAGAATAAACAGTCATATGTTGTTCAGTTGCCTCATATCGTGTGACATTGTTTCTTCCACCATAGATGATCAGGAATTTCTTTTTGCAGTATCTGCAGAATGCTTTCAGGTCATTGCATTTCTTGATTCAGTTGAATAAGTTGAACTGCATTTACCAAACATCCTGCCACTTACACATTCGCTTATTGTCAGCAGACTGTGATGAAGCTGCTGCTCTCTTCATTCTTGAGTATGTTCTTACCCGATATACAAAACTTTTAATGGAACTGTGATAGTGTGATGCAGTAAAATAGCAAAACATAGCATTTGAAAAAAAATAGCATGAAAAACACAAAATTTTATAGACTTGGTTTAAAAAAAAACAATGACATGAAAAATGGCATGTGAACTGGCAGCTGAAAGAACTAGCACGACAAACACAGCATATTAAAGAACTGCCATAAAAACACTACATCTGAAAGAAATGCAAAAAAAAAAAAAAAACTGGTATGAACACATTTGAAAGAACTGCTTGAAAAATACAAGCTTGAACATGATATCTGGAACTGGAACAAAAACACTGGCATTTGAAATAACTGGTTTGAAAAACACTGCAGCTGAAAACTGGCAAAAAAAAAAAAAAAAAAAAAAAAAAAAACATCATCATCTGAAACATGAAACAATTTGTAAGATCTATGATATAGATTTACTGAAGATGTAAGCAATGGAAGAGAAAGGGGAATTTTAACATTACAAGCTGTCTAAAAGGATAGAATGTTTAATGATATAATGGCACAATAGACTGCACAGCTAAGTAGGGGGGGTTAACATTTCAACGATTAAAACCTTGACATTAATGCAGCCAATAGCCATACCTCTCAACCTCTTTAGAGCAAGAAATGTGGACAAAACAAAAAATAATGAGGGAACAAAGGCCCAAAATCAGGGACAGATTGCAATTATAAACTTAGAAAGTTACTAGACTTAGCTTTGCATTAGCATGTATTTTTCTGAAAGACATGACGTCTGAAACTCAAATGTCTGTCAGTAGTGACTTTAAACCCAAATGATTTCCTAGAAAACTACAGATTTTATGGGGAACAAACCATATGAGGCAAAAAATCTGAACATTCTGCAAAACTTGGAATGTTTAACAAGTATGCTGGTAGCAGTTGTACAGCCCCGCAGCAGTAAAAACATCTAAACAGGGAAATACAAAACTCCTTTACAAACCATTAACAGACATTGAAAATATTAAAAGAAAAACAGTCACAGATTGATCTTTTTGGCTACAGTGTACTCCAGATCTAGCAGAGCAGGAAAAAAAAACTTTTTAAAGCATTGACATTATAATAATGATTTACCCTGCACAACAAAGAAAAACACAGACACCAGGACAGCGACAATGTAATCTATTACCACTACACTCAAACCACTACAGTTCACTTCTGAAAGCTGCATAAAAACAAATAATTGAAATAATAAAACAGACATACATTTCCATCTGTAAAATCAAACTATCCCGAAACAATTCCACTTATAAAAGCAAACTATCCCAATATAGCTATGATAAAATATATTAGTAAAATTCCAGATGGTCTATGTTTACCTCTGAATATGCCTCAGACAAAAAAAAAATAAAATCATATACACACATCTTGACTTTTAAAACTACTTCTTGCATGTCATTACTAAAGAGCCACTATAAAACAGATTAAAATGCACAGTAGCCACATGACCCCATTTACCTTCAAGTACAGCATTAATAATAAAAAAAATTAATAAAACATACAGCACTAATTTACCCTGCAGAATGAAGAACTAAATAAATAAATGTGCCAGTAGCAGCATAGCCATTTTCATACTATACCCAAAGCAATACATTTTAAACTTCTTGAAGACAGCATTAAAAAAATGAAATGCATACATTCCCACCTATAAAAGCAAACTATTCTGAAACAACTGCAATAACA
>NC_056746.1:1110949397-1111018340 GCF_019279795.1 Protopterus annectens | reverse complement strand
TTTCCCTAAAAATTTCCCTCATCATGCCCATAATTGACTATGATGAACCTGTCGGCATGCACCTTACCAGACACCTGCAGCAACTGGAGATACCACATATGTACCTCGACAAGGGGATCAAAGGGCTCAAACAGATGCCACATACTGACTGGTTAAAGTAACAGCAGCTCTACTCAGTGACATACTGCCTCTTCATAGGCAATCTGTGCCTGACATAGAAGGCCAGGTCATACCCTCACTTAATGGCCATTCTGCATCTCAGAATATCCAGATCCCACCAGGATACACGCTGGAAATACTTGAACCTCAGGAGTGATATACATAGGACATGCTGGAGGGGCACATTCACAACTCATATTATCCCAATAGAGGTTAGGCAGACTGACTCAGTGACTATCTTCAAGAGTGATATTAATGACAGGATGTGACATTGTAGGGTTACCCTGGGTATCACTTATGTGTCACTGTGAGACAGAGGCACAGTATACTAACCTTGGAAAAGGGCATAGCAAGACAGATTCACAATGCATGTTGAAAGGCACACACATTCTGGCTATGTGGATACATGCCCTGGGCAGACATCCCTGTACGAACCTATGGACCTATGTATCTTTATCACCATTGTCCCTATGTGCTGTTAATCACCAATGTAATCTCAATACTATGGTAGCATGTGCAAAGGTCAGTTGTCAGTCACCTCTATGGTACAGTTGTGGAATATGTGTGTCATGTAGTAATGTCACAGCTGCCACATGTACACAGTCAACCCTATCCCCTACCCATGGATGTACATCACATGTATGAGATGGAAACACATGGCCAAACTGTGGACTAAGCACTTTGAACCCAGTACTGGCATAACCTGTCTGGTGGCATGAAATACTACAGTGACAGCAATACCAATCTGATGTGGACCTACACGGACAGCAATACAAGCATGGAAACACAACAGGTCAGTTGTGAAGCCTAAGGATAGCATCCTGCATGACTGGCAGACATCTCTGCAGCTGGCACACAGGCATACATTAGGCCTGCACACAGCACGCATAACACATAGCACACAAATCCTGTGTGTCAAACAAGCACAGTCTGTACAGCTATACAACACTACTGCCGCAGTTGTGTTAGGGTACTTTTTGTCCAGTACAGTGAGACAATGCTCACCAGGCTGGAAAAGGTGTAGGTCACAGTGATATGCTCATGGGGCACTATGGTTCACCACATAACACAAACATACAAGTCAGTCAGATGCATGGACACATATGACTCAGTCATTATCCATGCCACCACAGCTGATGTGGGATGTCCCTCACTGGGATACATGATAGGGAACATGGAAGGGATCACTGAGCAAGTGACACAGGCTGGTAGACCCCTGACCTTGGTTGGCATCATAGGGATTCTGACAAATTACTGAACGCTAATGAATTAGTGTAGCTACAACACCCTAGCTGAATGGTTCTTAGCATGCAGTCACTGCATTGCTATGGAATACTGTCTTACCACTCCCACAACAGGTGAAAACATGCAGCTCCTGTACATCAACAACATGTAGACTATATGCCCCAGACCAGGTGTGCATCCCTCACTACTAGGCTGATAGCATCTACATCTCACACTGTATATACACATCCCACATGCTGCACCTGCACAGAAGACCACGGTCATAATGTTACCCTGTGCAAATACCATGTATTCACATGTGGCAGGCATCACACATGGTAACTATTGAAGGTCACAGGTACATATGTGTATTTGGTACACACATACATCATGTGTGCATTGCCATAACTGGTTTAATCAATGTCATGCATTATTGTGAGTGACAACCCACACACATGGGCATTCTGTGTGTGCAAACACACGTGGCATGTCTGTAATCAAAAGCCATACATAATTGTGATATCGTTTAGAAAGGGGTATGTGCATCCTGTAGTGTGTTTTCCCAGTTGCCAAAACGGATCTATTAATCATACACACTTACCCCCCCCTTCGCACACACTTGCTGGATTCAAACCCCTACCTAACTATGTTATGACACTAGAGAAGGACGCATTAGCACAGCACGCTATTCGCATTACTGGGAGACGTCCTTTCCCCTGATATACTTATAGGGTGCTGACATCATCAGAGTTTAGAAAGTGGAATGATCATCCTGTGGTGTGTTTTCCCAGTTGCCAAAAGGGATGTTTTTTTCATACACACTTACACCCCTTTATACACACTTGCCACCTGCTGGATTCAAACCCCTGCCTAATTATGTTATGACACTAGAGACGGACACATTAGCACAGCACGCTATTTGCATGACTGGGAGACTACCTTTCCCCTGATATACTTATAGGGTGCTGACATCATCAGAGTTTAGAAAGTGGAATGATCATCCTGTGGTGTGTTTTCCCAGTTGCCAAAAGGGATGTTTCTTTCATACACACTTGCTACCTGCTGGATTCAAACCCCTACCTAACTATGTTATGACACTAAAGACGGACGCATTAGCACAGCACGCTATTCGCATTACTGGGAGACTTCCTTTCCCCTGATATACTTATAGGGTGCTGACATCATCAGAGTTTAGAAAGTGGAATGGTCATCCTGTGGTGTGTTTTCCCAGTTGCCAAAAGGGATGTTTCTTTCATACACACTTAACCCCCTTCACACACACTTGCCACCTGCTGGATTCAAACCCCTACTTAATTATGTTATGACACTAGAGACGGACCATTAGCACAGCGCGCTATTCGCATTACAAGGAGACTACCTTTCCCCTGATATACTTATAGGGTGCTGACATCATCAGAGTTTAGAAAGTGGAATGATCATCCTGTGGTGTGTTTTCCCAGTTGCCAAAAGGGATGTTTCTTTCATACACACTTACCCCCTTCACACACACTTGCCACCTGCTGGATTCAAACCCCTACCTAACTATGTTATGACACTAAAGACGGACACATTAGTACAGCGCGCTATTCGCATTACTGGGAGACTTCCTTTCCCCTGATATACTTATAGGGTGCTGACATCATCAGAGTTTAGAAAGTGGAATGATCATCCTGTGGTGTGTTTTCCCAGTTGCCAAAAGGGATGTTTCTTTCATACACACACACTTGCCACCTGCTGGATTCACACCCCTACCTAACTATGCTATGACACTTGAGACAGACGCATTAGCAGAGCGCGCTATTCGGATTACTGAGAGATTCCTTTTCTCCGATATACTTATAGGGTGCTTACATGATCAGTGTCTAGAAAGGGGAATGAGCATCCTCTGGTGTGTTTTCACAGTTGCTAGGAGTAACATTTGGACCAAGTGTGTGAGCATGCCCAGTTCAGCCTTCCCATGGCATGTTGTGTGAAAGATGTCTCATTTATCTAAGTGTGTGAGCATGCCCAGTGTGGGCTTTACATATGTTGAACTCTGCAGCCCATCACATTTGTGGATGAGTGTGACCTTCAACAAATACCTCCAGTTTATGGTTGTGTGTTCTGTGCCATGTTGTGTAGTTACTGTCCAAATGCTTTTTGTGTGAACAAAACAGGGAGTATACTGTGGCTGCAGGTTTTGCATGGGATACTTTGCACACAATTGTCAACATCCGTTCATACTGACCTAACACTATAGCACTGTATAGTGTAGTGTTTCAGTACTTTCACTGTGGTGGTCGGTATCCTGGGCTTTAGTCCTAACACCGCTGTACATTTCCATAGTGTGCACAACAGCCTGGTTATGGTCCAGTTGTGCACATCTGCACAAAGGCGGTGCCTCTACAGACCCTGGTAATTACTGCCCCATAAGCTTAACAAGTCTAGTCTGCAAAGCTATGGAGAGGATCATAATTGAGCTCATAAACAAAGATATGGGGGACATGCAGACATTTTACCCATCCCATTTTGGCTTGGTCAAGGGCAGATCATGCCTTTTGTACTGGGTTGACATCTTCAAAACAGTCACTTAGGCCATTGTTGGGGAAAGGCAGTCCATACAGCCTACCTTGGCCTTGCAAACACTTTCAACACAATACCCCACTCAGGTATTGTGGAAAACTCTAACAACTGAAATGTAAACCCATATGTCACAAGATGGGTTGCAAACTGGCTTAAGGATGGGACCCACAGGGTTAGAGTTGCTGGCACTATGTTAGACTCCAGGCTGGTCACAGGTGGTGTCACACAGGGCTCAGTCCTTGGACCCATTGTTTGTCATGTACTTCCCAGAAGTACAGGCCAACATGGGAGGACTTTGGATGACAATGTTTGCAGATGACTGCACACTGGGTGCCATAGTGGACAGTGCATCAGACACGGATATCCTTCAGAAGGAACTCACAGTAACTGATAGCTGGTGCCAGGGCCATGGCCTGAAGTCAAAGTGCACAACATGTGTAGACATACCCTTCAGGAAAAGCAAGGTAACCCCAAGCTACCATATAGGTGGCAATCCTCTAAGCACAGAGGAGGTTATCATGGACCTGGGGACCCAGGTTGACAGTCGCCGTTCTTCTGAGACTCACATTGCTAAGGTGGCTAGAAAGACCTTCTACATTGCCCACCTGATCAGGATGGGATTCACATCCAGATCTAGTGGGTCATTGTTCCCCTGTACTCTTCACTTATCAGACCGGTGATCGAGTAGAATGCCCTATTCTGGCTGTATGTCACCCAACATCTACAGCAATTGGAGACACCCTGAATGTCCGGACCTAAAGGATCATGGAACTCCAACAGCTGTCATATGCTGCCAGATTGAAGACACTCCCACTCTATTCACTCACATACCGGCTGCTTAGAGGTGACATGTGCCTGACATGCGAGGCCATGTCCAAACAGGGATTAATGGACATGCTCCACCTCAGAATCGGCAGATCCACCTGAACCACTAGTGCAGGTGACGTACACCTTAGCAGGGATGTACGTTGGACATGTTGGAGGGATGGAGTTATCACCCGGAGACTCCCTATGCTGTGGAATACAATCCCGGTCCATGTGAGGCAGAGCACCTTGCTGGCTGTGTTCAAGAGGTATCTTGACCTGTGGATGGAAGGTCATAGCTTAACCCGGGATCGCCACTGTGTCACTGCTGGAGAGAGGCATGACATAATAATGGGCACAGTACTGTTTCCATATAAGGGTGGTGTATGCCAATGAACTCTGTGCTAGGCTTATACCTGCCTTAGGGAAGATAGCCTAGTATAAACCTATGTACCTATGAACCTATCTGACCATGTTGCATTATGTTCAGATTTGAACTACTTACAACAGCCTCATCCAACATCAGTTGTGTATTCCACAACATGGGTGTACATTGGCAAACACTACCGATGTGCCCTAGGCCATTTCTAATGCTAGTCGGAGAGTGTGTTTGTCCATCAGCACATTGTAAGTGTAGTTTGCCATGACATATGTCTTGTTTAGTATACTGTGCCTCTGTCTACCTGTGACATAACATTGATACCCAGGGTAAACCTCCCATCTCCCATCCACTCATTAGGATTCCTGTTGAGGGGGCTAAACAAGTGTCTCTACGGACAACCTGTACTGGTAGTTTACTCATGCGTAGGGGTGGCTTCTGTGTTTTGGATAATGCAGTACAGCCTGTCCTGAATATGTCAGTGCTGGGGTTCAGGTCCCTCATGTGCATAGCTCCCTGCCATTCAGATTGTACAAGGTGCAGCATGTGCATTGATTCCAGCTTGGACATGGCTTTCTACATCAGGCACAGCTTGCATCTGGGTGGACAGCATGGCAGTGTGTGGAGCTGCACTCTGTTTAATCAGGCTACACATTACATGTGTTCCAGCTCTGTCATACTCCTGGTGAGGTACTGTTGTGGACTTTACAGGTGCTGGATGTGTCTGCATGAGGTACACCCACAGGGGCTGTTGTGGTCATTTCTAATGCCGATGAAAGATAACTGCAGAACCACAATGACCTCCCCTTAGCTAGATGTCAGACAGCATGGACCATGCAATCACAAATAAAAACAGGACCCTCTCCACAAAGGGAAAGTGTCCTGTCTGGTGGACCCCAGCCATAAACAAACTGTATGACAGATGAGGGTTACTAATGCAAGACAGAGCTACATCTCCAAAAGGGAAGACAGCTGTGATCAGCACTAGTAGAAAGCTACATTATCTCATAAAGACATGCAAGGTCAACCTGGGGACATAAATCACCAAAGACAATGAAGGTAACCACACTGCTTTCTTCAGTTATGTCAGACACCTGGTTGTGAACCCTCAGATATGCTCAGAGTTGGTACACAACAACATATATTCCAGTGACCTGACAGATATTGGCAACATTCCGGACAGCTTCAGTGCAATTTACCCTCCCTCACCCCCAAAAGAAGATAGTTATCACTGCTGTATGTAACCTCACTGTCATCTTGGATGTCCATGTGAGAGCCGCACTCAGCAAAGACAAGTACACAGCATCCATGGGACCTGCTGGTATCTCCGGTTGCATGCTATGTGAACTCCAGAAGGGCTGGACCCGTATATACAACTGCTATTTAACCTTAGTCTTGCTACAGGATATGTACCTGAACACTGGCATACGGCAACAGTGGTCCCACTCCACAAAGGAGATGCCTCCACAGACCATGGCAACTACCACCACACAAGCTTAACCAGCCTTGTCTGCTAAGATATGGGAAGAGTCATTATGGAGCTCTTACACAGACACATTACTGACCTACGGACCCTTGTTCCCACCTAGTTCAGCTTTGTACAGGGCAGATCCTGCCTTTTGTACCTAGTTGACTACTATGAAACTGTCAGTAGGGCCATCGATGAGGGCTAAGCAGTCCACACAGCCTACCTGCCCTTGGCTAAGGCCTGTGACACAATACCACACTCAGGCATCATAGCCAAGCTCAACAGCTGACATATAACAGCATATGTCGCAGGATAGGTTGCAAAATGGCTAAGAAACAGAACCCATAAAGTCAACATTGCAGGTGCCTTGTCAGATTCTAAGCCAGTCACAGGTGGTGTCCCACAAGGATGTGTCCTGGGACCCCTCTTAATTGGTATTTACTTTTCAGATGTGAAAGCAAACATAGGGGGGTTGTGGCTGACACAGTTTGCAGATGACTGCAACCTAGGCACCATAGTGAATACATCAGCCAGCACACACATACTACAGAATGCCGTCACAAAGGCGGATAGCTGGTGCCAGACGCATGGCCTGAAACTGAATGCAACTGATGTGTATTCATCCCCTTTGGGGAACAAAGTACCCACAGATCAATACATAGACAACAACCCACTGAGCACAGACAACAAATCAGACACCTGGGGACACATGTAGATAGTGACATATCTTTTGACACCCCTGTTGCCAAGGTGGTTAGGAAGACTTTCTATCTTGCCCACCTTATCATGGAGGGTTTTCCATCAAGATCATAGGAGGTCATTGTTCCACTATCCTTCTCCCTTATCAGGCCCATGATTGAATACAAAGCCCCATATGGTATGTACCTCCCCAGCAATTGCAACAGCTGGAGACACCCCAAAAGTACCTACCATGAAGATCAGGGTTCTTCAACACATGTCATATGCTTCCAGAATAGAGGAAATCCAGCTTTGTTCAGTGTCATACCGCATACTTACAGGTGACCTATGCCTGACATACAAGACCATGTCCAATCAGGATTTGGTGGACATGCTCCACTGCAAGCAATCCAAATCCACCAGAGCCATGAGAGCTGAGGATTTGAACCTCAGCACATTCATGTATAGGACTTGCTGGAGGGACAGAGTCATAACTCAGAGGCATCTCACACTCTAGCAGAGTATCCCAGTTCATGTTTGACAGAGTCCCTCACTGACTCTCTTCAGGAGACATCTGGACAACTGCATATGAGACAGAGGCACAGACTAGACAGAGGCACAGTCATGTTATTCAATTACATAAGGGGGTCATAATGTGTCACTACTAAGTCAGAGGCACAATATTCAGAATCTATTCTGTACACTTATTACCACTATAAGGGGTGGCAATATCCACATCACTATGGCTAGGCTTATGCATGCACTAGGGCAGATAGCCTAGTAGTAGACTATGACACTATGAAACACCGGTGTATATGTAGGTATTGTCAATCAAACACTATGATGTGGTTTGGGGGGTTTGATATCTCCCTGTATTCCGACATCATTTTGTCTATTCCTTCTAGCATGTCTAGGGATCAGTTGCTAGTGTCCTCTCCTGCTCAGCTGGTGAACCTGGGAATATTGAGGCAATGTTACACTTGCCTCATGTACACTGACAACCCTCTCCTTCTCCCATAAAACACACATACATGTGAGAGATGCAACTATATAGCCAAAGTGGAGGCTGAGCTCTCTCAACATAGGACTAGCAAGACCAGAGAGAAGGTGAAGGTAACCACACACATCACAAATCCAGTCTCACATGGCACTATCACAACTTAAGATCATACACATAGACACACAGAGACATACTCGGAGGCTCTGATCAGAATTCTACCAAAACGGCAGTGGCCACCACAGCAGACACTCACACAACTGCCTCCACAGGGCACAGCACATGCAACACATTGACCACAGAGTCGGTGTGCCAAACAGTCACAGCCCTTAAGGCCAAACACAATGCCAGACACACATGTCATAGGTGACTCCATAGTCAGACACACTGACGTCCCGCTCACCAGATCGGGTACGGAGGAGGTCACAGTAAGCTGCCTATCGGGCACTGGAATCCACCACATAATGCAAGCACTCAGGTCACTCAACTGCAAGTACAAGTCTGACCCAGTCATTATCCATGCTGGTGTGAACGACCTGAGATGTACCTCCCTGACTACATGGAAAGAGACATAGAGGATCCCTCTGATTATGTAGGCCAGGGGTGACCCTGACCTTCAGCAGTATCCTACCTTCACCAAGTATGATGCCACATAAACAGAGACAAGATGATCAGCTGTAATATTTTGCTTAAACTATGGTGTCATTCAAAGGGGTCCAATGTCTGTCTGCCTGGGATGACATGCTGGACAGGCCACGGTGATTTGCAAGGGACGGCTTGCACCTGTCACCCCTGGGCTTCCGGATTTCGGATGATGCTCTTGCCACCCCATTGTGCCTTTTTTATGCAAGATTCAGATTCTACACCTACCACCCTAGAACACAGTAAAGGAAAGGCACTAAGGGTAATGCTGCTCAATGCCAGAGGTCTCAACCTCAAGCTGCACACACTGTATGCCCTTCTCAGTCTGTAGCACATTGATGTCTGTGCTGTGCCTGAAACCTGGTTCACAGCTTCTAACAGCACCCCGGCACTATCGGGTGTTACCTCATATCATGCGTTCCGGCACCAGAATCCGGACAACACCAAGAAGGATGGTGGGTGTCCATATTCATCAAGGACACCCTCACCTCATGGTTGGTGGCAACACACGATGCATCGGAGACCATCCAGGTGCCAGTGACCATAGGCAAGACTGCTCTGCAGTTTGTAGCATGTTACATGCCACCCTCTCAAACTCAGGTACCTCACACAGCTATCCTGCAAACACTGCAGGGGATAAATGTATCTCCAAACACCATCCTACTGGGTGATTCCAACTATCCACATATAGACTGGGATCATTAAGCAAGCCACAACACTGTAACACAAAGGTTCCAAGAGTTCATACACTCAAATGCCATGGAACAACTGGTCACCATCCCCACAAGTGGAGACAACATACTAGAACTCATCATCACGAACATGGGGTCACACTGTTCAACACCAGAAGTATACCCATCATTGGTGAGATCAGATCATGGACTACTCTCAGTGGGAGTCCACATCCCACACACCCCCCCAGATAGAAAAACAAACAGTGAAGACCTTCTCAAATGCCAACTTCACATTTCTAAGGACTGGTGTGGTCTCTTTCAAGGCCCCCAAGCCAGCGGACACCATTACCCAAGCCGCTGTATCACTTACAAATGCCTTCTACCAGCACCTCCAGGACTGCATGGATCAGGCAATCCCAGACAAAACAAAGACTCTTTGTACCACAGGCAAGCATCCGGTCTGGTGGACCCTAGCCATAAACAAGCTCTACAACACAAGGAAGGAGCTACTATGAGATAGAGCGTAATCCGTGGGAGGGAAGACACCGCTGCTCATTGTGAGTAAGACACTGGGTTCCCCCATACAATCATCCGAGGCAAGTTTTGTGAGTAAACCCACTCAGGACTCAAGGGACAATCATGAGGCCTTTTTTACCTATGTTTGAAACTTGGGAGGGAACTCCCAGATATGCTCAGAATTAGTTCGGAATGATGTAGATATCACTGCACCTACAGACATTGCCAACATACTGGCTGTCAGGTTCAGTGCAGATTTCTCCCCCCCTCCCCCCAACTGGAGGAGTATCTACACCAGAGGATTGCAGCCCCCCAAACATCTCCAATGCTGGGGTGGGAACTGCTCTATCCAAGGCGGAAAACACTTTATCCATAGGACCAGATGGTGTCCCCAGTTGTGTGCTCAATGAACTCAATGAGTAATTACACCCGCAGTTAGGGCAGCTGTTTAATCTTAGCCTCACCTCAGGATATGTGCCCAAGGAGTGGCATACGGCAATGGTGGGCCCACTTCACAAAGGAGGTGCCTCCACCAACCCCGGATACTACCATCCCATCAGCTTGACAAGCCTGTTCTGCTAAGCTATGGAGAGGATCATAATGGGAATTATAAATGAAGACATAGGGGACCTCGGATCCAATCCACTTTGGCTTTGTCAAGGGCAGATCATGCCTTTTAAACTTGGTTGACTTTTTCAAGACAGTTACCCAGGCCATTGACGTGGGCAAGGCAGTCCACACAGCCTACCTTGACCTGGCAAAGGCTTTTGACACAGTCCCCACTCAGGTATCATTGAAAACATCACCAGCTTAATTGTGAACCCATACATCACAGCATGGGTTGCAAACTGGCTAAGTGACAGCACACACAGGGTCAAAGTTGCTGGTGCCATGTCACACTCCAGAGCTGTCACAAGTAGTGTCCCACAGGGCTCAATCCTGGGCCCACATTTGTTCAGCATCTACTTTTCAGAAGTACGAGCAAACACAGGAGGATTATGGCTGGCAAAGTTTGAAGATGACTGCAAACTGGGAAGCATAGTTGGAAACCCATCTGACACAGACATCCTTCAGAAGGGTCTCATAGACACAGATAACTGGTGCCAGAGCCATGGCCTTACATTAAACACTAAACAATGCATAGCCATACCCTTCAGGAAGAACAAGGTTACCACTAGTTCCCATCTAGGTGGCAATCCTCTAAGCACAGAGGAGGTTATCAGGGACCTGGGCACCCAGGTTGACAGTAACCTTTTGTTTGACACTCACATTGCCAGGGTAGTTTGGAAGACCTTCTACATTGGCCACCTCATCATGCAGGGATTCACATCTAGATCAGGGAGGTCATTGTTCCCTGTACTCATCACTCATCAGACCAATGATTGCATACAATGCCCCATTCAGAATGTATCTGACCCAACACCTGTGGCAATTGGATGGGCCCACAAATTCCTCAACAGGAGGTGAAAGGGTCTCAAACATATTTGTTATGCTGCCCGACTGAAGGAATTCCTGCTGTATTCAGTCGCCACATCTGCTCAGAGGTGACCTGTGCCTGACATACAAGGCTATGTCCATCCCAGAATTAATGAACATGCTTCACCTCAAGACCTCTACATCCATCAGGACTACAAGGGCAGGAGACTTAAACCTCAACACAGATATTAATAGGATGTGCTGGAGGGACAGATTCATCACCCAGAGAGTCCCTATGCTGTGGAACCATATCCTGGTACATGTGAGGCTGAGCACCTCACTGGCTTTGTTCAAGTGAGATCTTGACCAATGGATTGGAGATTGCAGGTATACCCCAGGGATAACCTCAGTATCACTGCTTGACAGAGGCACAGCAAAATAATGGGCATATTATCCATCAAATTGAAGGTGGCAGAAGCCACAAAACTCTGGGCTAGGCTTATAAATGCCCTAGGGCAGATAGCCTAGTATGAACCTATGAACCTATGAACATAGGCCTGGGGCAGTTCCTGCTATTAGGACAGTGGTCTGCAGCAAGCTATATAGTAGTAGTCAGTTTTAGCCATTGGTTTTTGACCATGGCTATTCCATGTTGCTTCTTGTTGTGGTACAAATATGGGTGTGTGGTTATCCATGCCATTTATTGATAGTCACCCTCATTTTTATCTGGTTCCATGTTTTTGCACATGTACATCACTGTATGAGGTGTGACCTGGTAGTGTCAGGGTGCTGATGTGGGCTTTGAACCTGTTTTCTATTACAGCACTGATATCTACATTCTCTATACTGTGTGTGTTTACACTGCACGCATCTTGATGTTTATACTTCTGGCATTGGGTAGCATTACATCTAGGTTCCTATCCCTTGTGGTACCCATGAGGTGGGTTTGTGTTTTGTGGTTTATGATTGTTGAGGGTGGATGTTAGTTGGGGTCCTCAGGTGCATATGGTACATGATATTACATTACTTAACACATGGCATTCATGCCTCAGGCGGTGCTGCAGGGCCGCCTCTGTCAGATGCACATACTACACTCCCTGTACATGTTTGGAAGCAGGTTGTGTCATGTTAGGCATCCCTGTTACTGTATGAGTGAGTCAGAGCAGGTATCAGTCCCAGTGTTCCTACTGACCAAGTATATGTGCTATGCGTTGCCTCTTTGCCAAGGCCAGGGCATACTGGGCACGCCTCCTTCTGCCTACTGGGACAAGGTCAGGTTGTTCCTCCTCCGAGTCACCTCCTGCCTGTGATGGCCTTGGCAATGGTGGGGGGATGTTTGGCCCAGCCCTGTGCTGGTCCTGCTGCAGCTGTTTCCGCAGGATCATATTATGTAGCATAGCACATATCATGATCATTTGGGTACATGTAGTTGGTGTGTACTGCAAGGCTCCACCAGATGTGTCCAGACACCGGAACCATGACTTGAGCAGCCCAAACACACGCTCTATGACATTACGTGTTTGTGCGTGTGCCTCATTATGGCGTTCCTGTTCAGGTGTGTGTGCATTTCTGATGGGTGTCATCAGCCACGGCTCAAGTGCATAACCTGCATCCCCCACTAGGTGTCCGTGTGGGAAGTCCCCATTGGAAAATGATTGGTACAGCTGCGTCAGATGCCAGATATGGGAATCGTGGTAGCTCCCAGGGCAGCCAGCACACACATTCATTATTATGCCCTGGGCATCACACACGACCTGGCAGTTGATGGAGGGGTATCCCTTGCGGTTAATGTAGGCTCTACCCCGCTCACCGGCTGGCGCTTTGATGCGTATGTGCGTGCAGTCTATTGCACCCAGCACCTCAGGGTAACCCGCTATTTGCTGGAAGAGACGCCACAACCTCACGGTCATTAGGGACATATATATGATCACCGACATGTGCTGACATGGCATCCAGGAACTGGTGCAGTACTCTGGAGGCTGATGCCTGTGATATCCCCATCATATCACCAGTTGGTCTCTGGAAGGTACCTGTTGCTAGTATTCTTAGGCCAACACATACCTTGGTTTCCACTGGGATGGGTTCCCCTCTGTTGGTTCTGTGTGTGAGATGTGGCCTGCACAGCTCAACAATCTGCTGCAGAAGGTCTCTGTCCACTCTGTAGCGCTCTACTATTTCCAGCTCATGTAACCCGTGGTAGGTGACCCTGGGCCTGTATACTCTTCTCCTTCTCCTCACTCTGGGTTGTCGGTCAGCATCTGCATTGTCACCACCCTCAGCAATTAGCCTATGCCTGATTATAACAGCTATGGCAGCCCCTAGCATTTCTGCTCTGAGTTCAGCTTTTTTTCAGTTTTCAATTCTGATAGCTTAGTTTCTGGCAGTATCTCTTGTGAGAAACAGCCTGCACTGCTCTTTGCAGTGTTTTAAGTGCTGGGTTGGTCTTCTAGTCTGCTTGTGTAATTGCCTGCTTCTACTTGTTTCCACCAATTAACTCCAGCAGTATCCTCTGGCAGTTTCCATGTATTTTGGTTGTTTCCTGTTTCCTCTCTGTTTCCTGAGGAGGAGCAATGTGCACACCAGCTTAAACACGCTCACAGTCACTTAAACGCGCGCACACATCCCTACACGGTGTTACATGCGCGCACACATCCTTACACGGTGTGAACTAGGCTGATTCATGCTAAAACGCGCGCACACTGCCTTACACACGCAGACGCCACAAGAAACCGTTGTAAACGGTTTGCAACACGCCCCACATGTTGAACCTGCCTTACACGTGCAGCGCCAAGATGCACGTATTTCAAGAAACTTTGAGTGTAGGGATAGCGTATACCCTCAATTTCTTGACTTTCCTAGTGTTCTGTTGGGACACACCTCCCTCCCTGCTGTCTGTCTGTCATCTCTTACCTTACATTGCCCTCCAATCTGGTACATTTATTGCTATCCTTCCCCCGTGATGTCACCTACCTCTTACTCTGTTCCTCCCCCTTCTCTAACTCTTACACTACTCAGAAAGTGCTCATTACCTATGTGGCAGTGTGATTCAGTATTGTAACCCTCATTTACATAGGATTGCCTAGTAATGACTAGTTACATGTCTTACACGGAGCTTCCCCCCCTTGACAACCACTAAACGGAGGCCATATTGTTTTTGGTCTGCAAGTCCCTCCATTGACATTACATGTAATACATAAATCCCACAATTGTGGGCTTATAAGCTTCGGTTTTCAGTTTTAGGTAGCGCACCCCGTTTGCGCGGGTGTGCGCTGCAGTTAAACCCAGAAATCCCGTGAAAAAAAAAGTTATATAACTTATTTTTGCAACACTTTTTCATGCCAATGGCCACATATTTGGCCATTGGCATGCTTCATGAAACATATGCACCCTTTATTTGGAGCTGACATAGCTCCATTTTTAATTTTGCAGAAATGTACTCAGTTGTCAGCTGAGTACATTTCTGCAGCTAACACGTCCGTTACACGGACTGGTTTCGGCTTCGTGGATCGCTCACATACCTCATTTGCATATCTTTAAGCTGCAAATGAGGTATTGAGCATTTCCACGCCCAGTCCGTGTAAGAGACGTGTTAGCTGTCTCTTACATGGAGATTTGGGCTGTTCCTGAATCGGGAGGCTTACACGGAGGCTTACACTACTCTTGAACTCCGTGTAAGCCTTCCTGAATCTGGCCCATTGATTTACAAAATCTACTGAACATGTTGGGGAAACAGACAAATGCAGGTTTTGTAAAACAGAACTAGAAACAGTCATACATCTTGTTGTTGGGTGTGATACACTAATGACAGAGGGCCTGTATACTGGAAAACATAATAATGTGGCAAGACATTGCATTGGGGATTGTGCAAACATAATACTGAAGTAGCTGATAAGCATTGGAAACTTGAGCCACAAAGCATTATAGAAAATGATTAAGTGTATATCATGGGAATCCCTCATTACTAACAGTTCAAAAATAGATGTGAAAAAAAACAGATATAGTAGTTCATGAAAGGAAGACAAAGGTAGCATTAATCACTGAAATTGTTACACACAGTCACTACAGTGTCTTGCATACAGAGAGATACACAGTCATAAAACAGCAGGATTTGCAGGCAGAAATGAAGGCAATGTGGAAGAAAGATATCCAGACAGTTCTAATAATAGTAGGAGCAATGGGTCTTATAAAAGGGAATTTACAATTGTACTTAGATATGTTACCAATATGTGTAACTCTACATGAATTGCAAAAAGAGTACATTCTGGGCACATTGCAGGTGCTGTGAAGAGCACTTTTGGCTAACATCTAAGATGGAAGCAATACTAATTTTATAAACTTTAATCACAGTTTGACTTAGGAATGTGGTCCATTCCTGTCGTGTTATTAGAAACCCAAATGTCTTGGAGAAATTAAACCTAGGCATTCTGGGATATTATCAGGCCCCATCAATGCAGTGTTCTTGGCTTTAGAGAGTGCAGTGAGGACTTGCTCCCTTGTAATTGTTAGTGGAGAAATGCTGGGGGTATTTCTTGGAGGAGTGACTGGTAATGGTGATGGGTGATACAACTGGAGCTAAATTTATTGGCCAGCAGATATGCTGTATCCTCTGGTCACTGTTTTAGCCAGTATTTGAAAACTGAGGTTGGATAGGTGCAGACCATCTGGCAAAGCAGCATGGCCTGTCTGCCATATCCTCCCAGGCAGACAAGTAGTGCACCCCTTTGGAGTGACACCAAAAACTAAGCTAATTATTAAAATCAATTGTTTTCTGTTGGCACTGTGGCACCATCTATGGAGAAGGTAGAATGCTAGTCAGTGCTTGGCTTACACTAGCCTAGTTCTCATAGTCCAAGAGCTCTATCATGTCTTTCTTCATATAGTCCAGGGAAGTGTGTCTCAGGTTATTTGCACCCACATGTATTTGTACGTGTGGTGCAATGACTTGAGTGCATGCATGATTTGGCGGATCATGTCCCCTGACTAACAGATAGGTGAATGTAACTCTCTCCTTGCTCATCCTGGTGAGTAGGTCATCTGTTTGTCTCACAACAGAATCTTCTATGACTACAGTATTGTCTTGTGTGGTGGTTTGCCTTTTGAGCTAAGAGGTTGAGACACCTTGTGATGAAGCTTTATGTATCTTGGTTCATGTTCTCTTAGCAGAGTACTTTAAAGTTTTCTGAGCGTACATGTTTTGTATGATATATCTGGGAGGCCTTTGAGGTTTTGAAAGATTACATATAAGAGCCTTAGCATATGTGGGTCTATGTGTCTGGTCCATACTATTTATAGTGGATGTAGTCTGTGTGTGTGTGTGTGTGTGTGTGTGTGTGTGTGTGTGTGTGTGTGTGTGTGTGTGTGTGTGTGTGTGTGTGTGTGTGTGTGTGTGTGTGTGTGTGGGGGAGGCAATGACAACCTGTTTAGTATGTTTTTGGTGATGTTTGTGCTGGTGAGAGCCTTGCCTGCAGTGATACTGTATAACTACATCTCTCACATACAGTATCAGTTTGCTTTAGAATTAGCTGGCTGTCAGAAAGCATGATGCAATTACTATAATGTCGCAGGATGCCCGAATCCACCAAGCTGGTTGCAAAGAGAGTAGAAATGTACTACTCCATGGTTATTGACCCTTAATTTGTGCTTTTGTATTAGTGGATGGTACAAGAATCTTAATGGCTGGCTACTAAGCTCTTACTTGTACCTGTAAGGGTCTATTCCTTAACTTGAAAGGCAATTGCTCTTTGTGCAGGTAGGTACTAGGGTGATTTCTGAGGTAGTCTTTTATAGGTAAAATTTTAATTTAAAGTACGTGTGACTATACAAGACAGTGTCAGATGCCTCACAAAAGTAACTTCCACTACATCTAAATAAATAAATAAATCTAAATCCACTAGTTTAGCACTAAAAGCAGTGCAACTAGTATCAGTGCACTGAAGATTAAGTCATTTTATTTTATTTTTTTAAATATTTTTAATTAATTGCGATTAAGTAATTTTATCAAAGGTCTCTTAGCCTGGAGAATAGCTCAATGGGAAAGACTTTGCAAAAAACATACTTGTATGGTTATTATCAACAACCAATAACTGAGGAGAAGGAGGAAATGATGTCATCAAATTATCCTAATGGACAGGTAACAACAGACAAACTGGGGTTAAGAACAAAACTACAAATGGTGGGAGGGTAGGAATGAAAAACCCTCAGATGTAACCTCTCTAGCTATAACTAGGGAGCATGTACTGGCTGCACTCACTAAAGCCAAGACCAGAGTCATGGAAATTAAAAACAAGGACATAGAGGGCCGCCAGACACTGGATCCATCACAATTTGGCTTTGTCAAATGAAGGTCATGCTTACTGAATCTGCTGGACTGCTGACACACACTTAGAAACCACACCAGCACTGATTTCTGATGGAAAACAGTGATTAAGGGGTCTGACATCAGGAAGCAAGTCCTTCTTGGGTTTGGACTCAGTAGGGAAGCCTATATAACTGGTATATATAATATTAGACAATTTAAAATAACATGAAATTATGCAGTAACAAGCGTAAAGTCAATACATAGTGTTTTAACAGTACTAAGACAATTCAAAGAAGTCTTTTAGTGTAGAAAACCAAGGCGTCTTAAACCAGAATGGTATGTTGGGAGAGTCCTTGCTAAGCAGAACACACACAATGCTTATCAATGATCAAACTAATAATATGAGGCAAGACAGTCTCATTAATGTTAAAATCTATAGTACTGAATTTTGTAACTACTCATATTTTTAATTTAGTCAATAAGTTCTTGTCCTTCTAAACCAGAGTGTGTAAATTTCCCTAATTTCTTTAAGAAATAATTTTTGCAATAACCATCTCAAATGATTTGGAAGAAACCACATTACTGGCATATGGATGGTGTGTGTCTCACACCCATTTTTTTCTGAGATGACTATTCCACCTTCAGACAGTGTGCATCCCCAACTGTCTAAGCACTTAAAGCTGTTACAGAACATAGGGCAGACAGCCTAGACAGCATACTGACTTAGATTTAATCTTCTTCTGGCTTTTCCTGGTTAGGGGTCACCACAGCGGAACTCCAGTCCGCTAAGGATTGGCAGTAGGTTTTTACGGTGCCAAGGTGCCAGCCCAACACCCAACCTTCAACGAAGGCACGCCCATTCACGCATGTCTTTCAAATGCCACTCAACTGCGGGGAGGACATGCAGACTCTACACAGAAGGTGCTCCAGCCGAGAATTGAATGGGAGAACCTCTTGCTGTGAGGCGACAATGCTACCTCTGCACCTTTGCGGCTTTAAGTGATGATAAATGTCAAACGCAAAATAGTCAGTATCTAGAAATAAATAGTTTGGCAGCAAGATAAAATGGAGAAATATGGGTTATTCCAACTGTAACTGGAATAAAAATGAAAATGGAGCTGGACACTGGATCAGTAGTATCCATTATTTTTGTAAATGACTACAAGAGATGGTGTTGCTTAAGGCCATATATGGTCATATTTTAAAACCTAGTGGCATGGCAGACATCTTACTAACATTTCCAGTAACTCATGAATGTTGTATATTTATCTGTGAGGACAACCAGGAGTTCTATTGTTTGGCAGAGAATGTATTTGGCAATGATACATGAGCATGTAGTTTATTTTCAGGTTGTGTAGTCACACAAAGGCTGGTGAAAAGGCACCAAGGAAAATAATGCAGGTTACTAATGGTACACAAGATCATGATGTAAACTATCAAAAGAAAACAGTGGTGCATAAAGCTTAATTTAATAAATGAGTGTCTGAGTATTGGGACTTAGATGCTTCCTGTACTAAAAAGGTGACACCGACTAATGTGAATAGCTCTAGTAAAGAACTGTATATCTACACAGACAAATCAGATTCTCTGGCATAGATCCCCAGCTTTGAGAGGAAGTCAAAGTGGATGCTACATTAACAAATGAATCACCACAACAATACATGCCCTGATGGGTTTCAGCAGCACAAATGCAAAGCAGAAGATGGAAGTTCCAATAATTGGAATGAATCCCACAAAATAAGCATTCTGGATGAATACAACTGAACAAAAACTACAACAGGAAGATGGATTACTAAAGTACTCAGCATAGAAGGATGGATGCTCACCATACCTAGCATCTAAGAGTGGATCCCACTTATCCACCACAAAAGGATGATGATCAAAATACCCAGCATGGAAGAATACATGCCTACCATGCTTGCCATAGAAAGATGTGTATCCAGTATGCCCAGAACAGTGATGGATGACCACTAGTACACAAGGATGAAGGACCACCATTTACTCCATATGAGGATGGATGGATGTCCACAATACCCAGCACAGAAGAATGGATATTTACCATGTTTACAGCTGATAGGCACATGATGAAGCCATAAATCATAGATGAATGGAAAGCCCAGGTCACGGCCCTATTCACAGAAGGATCAATAACAGGATGTCAGTGGGTGGATATATAAATGAAGGTAATCATGTAGACAATACTATATAGATGATGACTGTGATGGATGGTTTAATAGAAATTTCTAGAAATATGATGATTACTTTGAAGTCCTTTCTATTCTTCTTTTTTATGGATGTGTTTGTATCAAGCAGCTGTTATAAATGTAGCTGTCGTGGATATGGGACTCTAATAGAATGATTACTTTGTCAAATGGAACTGGTCAGGATACTGAACTAACTCAGGGGATGCTACCCTAATTGGCTTTTTTCTATTCCTTATGGATCTAAAGGATTTTCCTACACTTGAGACACTTACTGCCATGTTTGCTAGAACAGAGAAGAGAACAAGGTACAGGGACTGTAGTCCAGTGTTCCTGTTATTCTGGGTTGCAGTATCTGAATCTGGCTGACCTTGGAGTGCAACAGTGAAACATCTTGTATTTCAGTCTTCAGTTAGTTTCAGCTGCTTAAGTTAGTATTGTAGGCAGTGAAGAAAACTGCTTCTTATTTATCTTTCAGCAACTATGACTTGTGAGGAACAGCACAGTAGCTAATAAAACATCGCTGGCATTTAGTGAGCTGATCTCTAATTTAGCAGCAATGTGGTCCATATGTGGGTTTAGAAATTAAGCTGTGTGAAATAATTTTCCCTCTCAGTAAGAGTGTGAACTCTCTTAGATGACTAGACCCAATGCAGCCAACCATGCAACTTGCAGACTGGATCCATGGCACAGAGGGATGGAGCCCTGACTATGTTCTAGGTTAGCTAGTTTGATTTCCTGGACCTACACTGGAGGAGCCAGGCACAAGCAGGAACAGAAGTGAATGGGGCATGGCCTTCTCCCCTCTCTTAAGGAGTGAAGAGAGCTGTGTGCACTTGGGGGCACACAGGAAGATATAGATTCTCTGGTGGAGACCAGGGAAATGACTTCTAAGAGCTTTAGGTTGAGCGGCAGGGATGCTTTGTGGGAACACTCCATGTGGAAGTGAGAGGATGGGCTCCTAAGTCAGACCATTATATGTCTTCTCCCTGTAGTACAGTGGGTGCATGTGGGGGGGTAGAGCTGTAGCTAGGTCAAGTGATACCCTAGGTTGATCCCCAAACTGGTGCCCTGTCAACTCAAAGTTGAGGACTAAGAAAAAAAAAAGGAAAAGGGAAAATGGGGTCTTCCGTACTTCTGTTTCTGTAACATGCTGCTTGGTACGTCTGTTACTAGCACATGATTCAACCACAAATGTGAATACAGTATCAGCTTTCATATATGAAATTCCAGTTTCCTCATGGGTTCATGAATGAATGAATGCCACTACTTCATTTGTGCCCCATCTGCACCTGCCTATCTTACCTCCTAATAGCTTGTTCCCAGGGAGATCACCCTCTATGCTCTACCCTAATTATAGCTCTAGTAAGGTGTAGGTTGTAGGTCCAAACAACAAAAACCTTAAGCCATCCATTATAGCTGTTAAATGATGGTCTCTCCCATTTGACCCTTACTGTTATGATGGGGAACAAACAGAGTAGTTGACTAAGAGGGGGTTGATGGTCAACAGATAGTGAGTTAAAAGGGGGTAAAAAGTAACAACTTGCTATAAAGCAATTACTTCCTGACACAGAGACCACCACTACCTCTATATAATAAGTTTGAGGTTGCTTTATCTTGGAGAAGGTGGATTTCTCCAGGATACTGCAGTCCTGGACTTATTATATGCCAAAACCTGCTCACCTATCAGTTTTTGCACTTCTAAGTGTTGAACACACACTGAGGGGAAAATTCCTTTCTTGTTATCAAATATTAAAGTGTCAGTAGCTGTTTTTTTTTTTGTGGATTTTTTTCTTTTTCCTGCATCATCATATGGCACTCTACCCACTACTTTATGTCCATCACCAGGTCTGCCAGTCACCACCTTTATCTCCCCTGGACTATCTCCAGTGAGCTTGGGGCTGTTCCTCCCCCGGTTTCATATGGTATGGCAAAGGGGTGGGTATGCAATATCGATTTGCAGCATATCGCCCCACCTCAGAGTCAGCTCAGCCATGTCCCCACCCTATTACTCCTTTTGGCCCATGCTTCCTCGTGTGATGTCCCAAGTGCCACTAGGGATTGTCACAGGAGATGCCTATGGAACCACTCACCCACTAGGTATGGTAATACCCATCCCTCCCTCTCTCTGTGAGATGCCCTAGCTGCTAAAAAAACCCAGGTCACCTAAGCTGTAGCCAGGGCTTTATCCCTTTATGCAACCAGACTGGCTCAGTAGTTGTTTACCATTGCACAGGTCACACGGTTTTTGTGGGTTTGCTTGTCTCATGTATGAGGTGTGTACTTAGCCATAAATATAGTCTGGGATATTGCTTGTATCTTCCCTTACAGGCTACTGAATTTAGTTTTTTAGTGTTCACTGCTGTGTCTTATATTATTATCAGGGTGTACTCTTGTTCTGTGACTTATAAGTCAATATCTGCCCATGCAGGTAAGGCTGAAATTATGTATGCCAAAATACGATCAAAGCAAAACAGAAATATAAAACCAAAGATTCTGATGGCAAGCAAAACACTGCTTACCTCACTGTGAAAATTAGTAGTTTTTTCGAAATAACAAATGATAACTAAATGCGTGCTAGTGAACCATGCAGTGGATGCTTCCAGCTACAGGAATAGTAGCTGTGCAGTCAGGTACCTCTTCATTGTAATCATATAGGGGGATATTGAACTTTTGCAGTTCTCCTGCAAATAAATTGCTCCTCTGTTAGTCACCTCTTTTTATTGATAATAACTATACATGTGGCAAATCACAAGGAATATAGGTGCTGCTTTACAGTGTTGAGGCCACAAACCTTCCATACTGTAAATGCTGCATCACTAATGACAGCTCTTGTGTGTGATTAAGCACCAGTCAGGTTTCTATTCATATTGCTGCTTTTGTCATTTTCTTGACCCCTCATTCATTGTAAGTGAATACACTATTCAGTTATCAGAAAATGAGTTCACCAAGGCCACATCCTGAGGAAGTGTAACCTATAAAAAGGTCTGTAAAATCCTGCCAAACTTTAGTTGGGTAAAAAGAGACTTGGCAGACACTGTGAGCAGCTAAAGATTTTTATTATTTTGTGGTCACATCTGTTCCATTCACAATGAGGGTGAACAACTTGGCTGCCTTAACATTTTTAAGTATTTGCTTCTGCAGCTGTGGACTCTCAACATGTTTATTTTTTGATTTATGACAAGGTGCACATTGCATTCTTAGATGCAGACGAGTTATTCCTTGAGTTTTATGAATTTGTTAGGAATGTAATCAAGCCACAGTTAAGGAGAAATAGAGGAAAGGCAGAAATAATGAATGCAGCTAAATATAAAGTTCCTGTGCACTAGGTGGGAGTTTATGCTCAGTAGGTATGCTACTAACAGAACTCAGAGACAACAAGACCATATTCAAAGGTGTCATCTATAAATTAGTGGCACCACTAAAACATACAGAAGCCACTGCACTTAAAAAGAACTGAATTGACCTGCAAATGACACGAATTGCATACTTCTTTTTTTTGTTGTTGTTGGAAGTACTTAAGTTGACTTATTGGACTGCAAATAAACTTTACTTCATACTTCATGTAAATAAGTTATACTTACACAATAGACTCTCCAGTGTGCTAAACAAACTATATTGGTGGTTGAAGTGGGGATAGTTTGGTCATAATATAACTGCATTGTGTTTTTCATTTCTATGCTGCCATCTGCAACTGCAAACATACTGTGAGTTAATTTCTTCAACTGCAAAAAGAGATCTGTTGCTAGCTGTGTTGCCACATACAGTGCAGCTGTGAAACCCATTGGTGCAACAGTGGTAGCAACCCAAGTGGCAGCAATCCCCTTCTCCATTACATACTAGCTAACAGAGGTATATCCATACATAAAGAACATTAAACATTAATGTATATGGTAAAACTAACATGGACATAGTAAGCTATCCAGGCAGTTCTAGGCACACATACCTACACTGCAGAACAAGTACAGCAGAACATCAACATATACCTGTAAGCTTCAGCTGATGTAGCCAAATAAGTAGCAAGAATATGGCATACATAAAAGTACGGGTTTACTTGTGAAGTGCTAGGAGTTTACCTATGGATATATTGGGACTTGATGGATTTCCTCATAGGTTACAGGTGGCTTATTTTTGAACAACAGCCTGAAGAAAATGAACTATGCTGACTGTTGGGTTTTTGAGAGACTAACAAAAGAATTGAATTCAACTGCAAATTACCTGAATTACATACTTCTGTTCCTTTTTTGTGGAAGTATTTAAGTTGACATGCTTGCACTTCAAATAAATAAGCTGCACTTAAACAATATAATTTCCTGTGTGTTAAACAAACTACATTGGTGGTTGTGGTGGGCATAGTTTGGTCATATTATACCTAAGTGCATTGTGTTTTTCATTTCTGCATTGTCGCCTGCAACTGCAAACACACTGTGAATTAAATTCTCTACCTGCAAAGTGAGATCTGTTGCTAGCTGTGTTGCCACACCCAAAGATATATATATAAAGAGAGAGAGGGGGGGACTGTTTGTTTGCTGAATGAACTATCAAACAAAATGGAGAAACCCATGGAGACCCTGGTGCATACCCTTATAAATATGGATATGGGCCAGTACATTGTGACTCCTCAGGAGAAGAATCTGGTTCTGCACAAGTCGAGTGAGTGTTCCAGCAAATGTTTGGTCACTCTCCAGGAACAGATAACCTTATTAGCCTCTCTACTGGTAATCCAGAGATCACCACACTGCTAAAGAAGCTAAGTAAAGGCAATGATATTGAGATATACCTTTCTGCCTTTAACATGTATGACATCCTAGAGAAATGGGATAAGTCTCATGGGGGTAAAATATTATCTTCAGTTCATACCTGGAAGGTGACACACCTAAAGTGCATACAGACATAGAAAGTGCTGACTATATGGACTATCAAAACCTCATATAAAGGAACTTCTAGGTAGAGTTTGTGTATCTTCTGAAATACAAGGCTTAAAATGTCAGATGGCTCAAAAGTCTGATTTAACACTATTTAAACTTGTCGTTAGACCCTAAAGTGAATAGTGAAGTGAATTACCAGATACTTAGCAGTTGATCAGTTCGAAAGAGCACTCCCAAGTACTTTACTTAAGTGGACTTTTCAGAGCGTCTCTGAGAGTACCAGTGAATTGGTAGTGTTAATTGAAAGGTGACTAGTGAATGAAGCACTGTTTATAACAAAAATGTCCAGATGTCTGTGAAAAAAAAACTCAGTAAATTACATTGTATGTTTTAAATGTTGGAAGAAGGGGAACATTGCTAAACATTGTTTAAGTATTTTATTTTTTATTTTATTTTACATTTGTTTACCGGGCTAGTCCAACTGGATATATGTCCATTTTCAGTGGAGGCCCGGGGAGAAAAGCTCCGCTATAAACTACTAAAACAAGTTAAGCTTAAACAAAAAAAATTAAAATAATGCAAAATTAAAAGAATATAAAACAGTATTTAAGAAACGTAACATATCAAACTGCAAATTGTAAAAGCATCAGAGCACACAATGCGGCTTGGCGTAGAACAGAATAATGAGTATTAACTAGAAAACTGTATTTCAGAAATAAATAGAAATAAAAAAATGAGATATGTATTTATTTGAAGAGGAATTTCAAGAGGGTAGAAATTGAGAACTAGAAATAAGGGGATAAAGGAATCAGAGGGCAAGTAAGACAAAAAGTTCTACTAGGGTTGGTACAAGAGCAGAGCCAGTGGTTGGAAAGGAAGAGTTTTAGTTTAGCTTTAAAAATTGGGAGTGAAGATATTGTAGTGAGGTATTGAGGTAGTTGGTTCCATATTTTGCCAACTGAGTTGGAGAATATGGAGTCACCTGCTAAGTTATTTGATTGGGAAATTTGGATCAGTGTTTTGTAAGAAGAGCGTAGTTTCCTCAGATTATTGTAGGGTTGTATGAGAGAGGAGAGTGTTGGAGTGTTGTTAGGGTGATAAAGAGCTTTATGGGCAATAGTAAGTTGGTAGAATTGTATTAGGTTGGGTAATTCAAGCCAGCCTAGTTTTTTAAGATTTAGACAATGGTGAGTCCTATAAGGAGAAGCTATAGCGAATCTGGCTATGTTGTTGTAGGAAGAAGCTAGTTTATTGAGATTGTGCTTAGAAAGATTAGTGTAGATGGTGGAAGCATAAAGAAGGGTAGAGATTAAGTGGGTTCTAGCAATGGTAGTTCTGGTTTCGGGGGTTAGGTAAGCTTTGGTTCTATAGAGAGAACCAATTTTTCTGTTAGTAGCCTTAATTGTAGAGTTGAGATGAGTGTCAAATTTAAGTTGGTTGTCAATGGTAATACCCAAGAGTTTAGTGGTTTGGTCTGGGGAGATGAGGGTACCATTATTGGATGTAAGTGTGAAGTTAATAGAGGGGGATAGGTGAGTGGGTGTAAAGAGCAGGAGTTTGTTTTTTTTGGGATTGAGGAGTAGACAATGATTCGAGAACCATTGCTCTATAGTTGTGAAGGTATTTTGTGTGAGAGTGTGCAGCTCATTCTGAGTGGAGGCTGAAGAAATAATGGTTGTGTCGTCAGCGTATTGAATGCAAGTTGATTGAGGAGAGGCTAGATGAAGGTCATTTATAAAGATGGAGAATAGGAGTGGACCTAAGATAGAGCCCTGTGGGACCCCTATGGTGGTGGGGAGGAGATCAGAGAGCTGGTTATCCCAGAGAACTGCCTGTTTACAGTTGTCCAGATACGATGCAAACCAGTTTAAGGCAAGGTTATCTAGAGTCAGGGATCGTAAACGATGGAGGAGAAGTTGGTGATTGACCATGTCAAAGGCTTTAGACAGGTCTACAAAGAATGCAGAAGAAAGGGTGTTGTTGTTGCGATTTTTGTTAATAGAGTCAATAAAGGATAGTAATGCTGAGCTAGTACTATGGAATGGTCGAAACCCATGTTGACAATTAGCCAGGAGGTTGTGGCTAAGTAGGTGGTGAAGTAATTATTTGTGGATGCATTTCTCCATTATTTTTGCAAGAGGAGAAAGTAATGCTATGGGACGGAAGTTTGAATACTCAGTAGAGTCACCTCCCTTGAATAGAGGGATAATATAAGAGATTTTCCAGAGTGATGGAATAGTACTTTCTTTTATAGTTCTGTTGATGAGTATAGAGATGGGATAGGAAAGAGCTTTTGCACCTAGACGGAGGTATTCAGCTGGTAATTTGTCCGCTGAGGGGGTTGCGGGCTTTAGTTTTGAAGTAAGGACGAGATATAGGAGGTTGGAATAGGTTTTAGGTGAAATGGAGGGAGAGAGGTGGTTTGGGTAAATAGTTTTGAGGTATCAGGGTTTTGTTGGTTAGCTAGTTTTAATATGGCTGAAGTAAAGAAGGTATTAAAGGCATTAGCTGTTTGTAGTGGGTCGTCAGGGTTAGAGCCTAGTGGATTTGGTGTGGCAACTTTGCCCGGGGATTAGAAGACCAAAATTTTTTTGGCTGGTGAAGGGAGGATTGTTGAAGCTGTGTATAATAGGTCTTTTTATCATGTAGGATGGCTTTTTTTGTTACATTTCTTTGCTGTCTAAAAGTAAGGTGATCAGTTATGCGTTTTGTGGTACGCCATTTAGCCCAGGCTTTGTTCCTGCTAAGGATTAGTTTTTTAGTATCATTTGAGAGCCACTGGGCAGTTTTGGTTTTCATGCGTACAGAACGCATTGGGGCATGATGTTCAAGGATATCTAGAAAGGTATTATTAAAGTAACTAACAGCTTCATCTATAGGGAGTGATTTCAGAGGTGACCAATTAACTTGCATAAGTTCATTTTGAAACTGATTGGGGTCAAAAGATTTTTTGCTGCGGGATGTTGTGACTTTGATAGGGATAGTAACATTTGTTTTGTGCCTGATAATATATGTTAGAGAATGGTCACTAAGGTCATCAGGGAGAGTTCCTGATGAGTATTGTTGTTGTAGACTATTTATTAATATCCAGTCAAGTATAGTTTCTTTGTTATTAAGTTTGTTTATTCTTGTTGGGGAGTTAATGATTTGTGAGAAGCCATGTAGGTTAATGAGGGTAGTTGGGTTGGAATTTTTACATTTGTTCCAGTCAATATTAAAGTCTCCTAAAAGTATTGTTTCTTGTAGGAGATTTAGTGAAAGCCAATTAAGTAGGTTTTCTAATACAGTAGGATTCTTTCCAGGGGGAAGATAGGTACAGATAATATTAATTGTTTTGTGAGGGTTGAGCTGAAGTTTTGAAATAATTATTTCAACATTGCTATCAGATATAGGGTTAAGATTTGTCTTACTCATTTGTAGTTCGGTTTTATAGAGGACTATAACCCCGCCACCTTTTTTGTTTAAGCGGTCTTGTCTAAGGATGTTGTAGCCTGGGGGGATAATCTCATTATCCTTTATTGTAGGTTTTAGCCATGTTTCGGTTAGACAGAGAATATCAAACTGTTGAACATCTAGAAGAGCATGAATTAGAGGTATTTTGTTACAAATGCTGCGAATATTAAGATGGGCAATTGACAAAGATTTTGGGGGTTTGGTTGAAGGTGTTGGATTTGGTTTGAATATGTGGCAATTAGAGGATTGTGTGGGTGGGTTAGGGCCAGGATTGGGGTGGATGTCTCCATCAATTAATAAGGTAAAAAGTACTGGGTTGAGAAATTGAGGAGTTTTACAGAGGTTGAAACCATGTCTTTTAAGGCTATGAATAAAGTATTTAATGTGAAGCAGACGGTGATATTTTGGTAGAAGATAGGAGGTGTTATAGGTGGTATTGAGATTGTTTATGGATATAGGCAGGGGAGTTGTGAGGGTTTGTTTGCAAAGGATATTAAAAGTAAAGGGTTGGGGTTGTAATGGTAAGTAGTAATGGGAATGCTACTTCCTAACAAAAATGTGATTTTAACCAGCATGCATGTAATTAAAATTTAAATGTTGCACCTATCAGAAATGTGATTTCTAACCATTATGCTTGTAGTGTACTGACGGAATGTGATAAAGAAACTGTTAGAAAAGTGGAGTCATCATATTGTCTCTGTGCTACTCATACCTCTCAACTGTACAGATTTTTGCACAAAGTCCAGATTTTTGCCTGAAATATTTGGTCTGTTCCTTATAAAATCTGTGGTTTTCTGGCAAATCACAAAGGATTTAAGTCACATAATAATGACCAAATAATGAGATATATTTTGAGTTTCAGCCTTTATATACTTCAGAATATGTATGCTAACACAAATCATATTATACTAGCAGCTTTTTTAAGTTTATCATCATCATCATCATCATCATCTTTTTTTGGCTGTTCCCGTTAGGGGTCGCCACAGCGGATCACCTGATTCCATTTCTTTCTGTCCTCTGCATCTTGCTCTGTCACACCAACCACCTGCATGTCCTCTCTCACCACATCCATAAACCTTAGCTTAGGCCTTCCTCTTTTCCTGTTACCTGGTAGCTTCATCCTTAGCATCTTTTTCCCAATATACTCAGCATCCCTCCTCAGCACATGTCCAAACCAACGTAATCTTGCCTCTCTGGCTTTGTCTTCAAACCTTCCAACCTGGGCTGACCCCCTAATATACTTATTCCTAATCCTGTCCACCCTCATCACACCCAGTGCAAATCTTAACATCTTTAACTCTGCCACATCCAGCTCAAACACCTGCCTTTTTGTCAATGCCACTGTCTCCAACCCATATAACATAGCTGGTCTCACTACCCCCCTGTAGACCTTCCCTTTCACTCTTACAGGTACTCGTCTGTCACAAATCACTCCTGACACTCTTCTCCACCCACTCCATCCTGCCTGTACTCTCTTCTTCACCTCTCTTCCACACTCACCATTACTCTGAACTGTAGATCCCAAGTATTTAAACTCATCCACCTTCGCCATCTCTACTCCCTACATCCTCATCATTCCTCTGTCCTCCCTCTCATTCACACACATATATTCTGTCTTAGTCCTGCTGACCTTCATTCCTCTTCTCTCTAGAGCATGTCTCCATCCCTCCAGGGTCTCCTCCACCTGTTCCCTACTCTCACTACAGATCACAATGTCATCTGCAAACATCATAGTCCACGGGGACTCCTGTCTGATCTCGTCTGTCAACCTGTCCATCACCATTGCAAACAAGAAAGGGCTCAGAGCTGATCCTTGATGTAACCCCACCTCCACCTTAAATGCATCCGTCACTCCCACCGCAGACCTCACCACTGTCACACTACCCTCGTACATATCCTGTACCACACTTACATACTTCTCTGACACTCCTGACTTCCTCATACAATAACACAACTCTTCTCTAGGCACCCTGTCATATGCTTTCTCTAAGTCTACAAAAACACAATGCAACTCCTTCTGACATTCTCTGTACTTCTCCATCAACACTCTCAGAGCAAACATCGCATCTGTAGTGCTCTTTCCCGGCATGACACCATACTGATGATCACTAATCATCACATCCCTTCTTAACCTAGCTTTTTTTAAGTTTATAAGAGCAATAATTAAAATCTGTCCCTATTTTTGGGCCTTCGTCCCTCTATTATTTTAGGCTTTGTCCAGATTTCTTGCATTAAGAAGTTGAGAGGTACTGTGCTACTTCTAAGTCAACCAAATGTATGCTATTGGTGGATGGGAAGTAACTGAAGGGGCTAGTAGATACCAGTAGTATAGACACACTTGTTAAGGAGACTTATGTCTGCAGATATAAGATAAATAACAGTAGGAAGGTGGAAGAAATTCATGGTCATGGAGGCAGCAAGGATTGTCGTATAATACATGCAGAAATACAAAATTTGTTGTACAAAGTACTATATCACGTAGCTTTAGTACCTTGTTTAACACATGATATCATAACAGGTCAAAACTTCCTCCATTTCAAGGCAGTATGGAAATTGTGGGAGGAGAGAGCATGGTTAGATACTCTGTGGTCAGCAGCAGCGTGACATTGTTGAAAATACTTAGTCCTGAACTAAAATCTGTCTTTTTCTAGAAAGGATAGCAGAACATATATGTTATCAGAAGACAGTTACTGAGTTTTACCACAAAACACTTGTTAAGTTGGTGAAATACATCATTGCAGAAACAGAATGGGAGGAATGGGAGGAATCATTTGTACATAATATGGAATATAGAAGATTTCTGTCATTTAATGACTGAACAGTATCTGTGTGAAGACCGACAGGAGGAGAGCCATAATTATAAACCCACTGAAAGAAGAATGGGAATCTGAACAGATTCCTAGGTTTCCTTTTGTAAGGTCAAAACAAAGGGCTAGTTAGAAACAGGGCTGTCAGTAACAGATACTTAGAAAAGAGACGTTACTCAGGTAAAAGTAAAGGAACTGTAAAAAAACAAAAGTAGAAGAAAGTCAATGACATAAGTTACTTTTTGTAGAAGATAGCAGGAGAAGAAAAACAACTATTACCTGTACTTGTAAGTGAAAAGGCTGCATCCTCTATACCAGTTGTACTACAAGAACTCATGTCTAAAGTGCTCAAAGACAAGTTCCTCAATTCTAGGGACTAGAGTGTCTTAGACACTTGAACTTGCATATGAGTTCAACCGGGTAGCTGTCTCGCACTAACTGCTCACATCCTAGAAGTGAGTGAGGAAGACTGTAGTGTTTGAACATGAAGACAAAGTGCATATTTTGTTCAATGGGGAGGATCATACTTACTGCTGATGATGACTGTGTTTCCTAATGGACCACACTATCCGCATTCAAACACTTATATGTTGAAATCATTCTAGGAGAGAAAGTGCTCATGGGCTAGGAAGGTGAGTGGAGCAGGGAGGATGATTTTAGGTTTCGGGATGGGAAAGGGCAGTGTACTTCACAGAGCTTTAGAGTTAGAGAAGGGTTGGGAGTCTTATATTTAGAGAGCTAGTGGAAGTTTAGGCTGAGGGACTGGAAAGGGAATTTTAGTTTTTATGGAGTGATCTGGAATTTAGGGTTAGGGAGGGAGAAAGAAGTCTTAGGTTTAGGGAAGGATCATGGACTTTATGTTTACAGATGGGGAAGGGAATTTTGGGTATAGGGAGGGATTGCAGACTTTAGGGTTAGGGACTGAGTAGGAATCTTTAGGGTTAGGATGAAGGCTCTGGTAGGGCTAGATTGTGTTGTGAGATTAAGCTTTGGGTGGGATGGTTACTTAAGGGAGAGGAGTTAGTAGATTTAGAGCACTTGCTGACACCAGTGTCAAGAACTTTTACACACCAGACCTGCATCAAGAACTGCTTTTTAAGTCCTTGCAAATTCACATTAATTCAGTAATGCAGTCCATCCACCATAGCTTCTGCTGTCCTTTCTTCTTTTGCCTTCCATTTTCCTAGCATTAGTGTCTTCTCTACTGAATCTTGTCTTCACATTATGTGGTCAGAGTGTTTATTTTAGTTTTACTATTAGGTCTTCAGTGAGCAACCTGCATTTATTGTCTTAAGTTTTCATTCAGAAAAAAGGAGGTCATTGTCCAACTGTACTCATCCCTCATTAGACCCATTATAGAATACAATGCCGTACCTCTCAAGACATCTGCAACAACTGGAAAGGCCACAGAAATACCTCACTAAAAGAATCAGAGGCCTAAAGCAGATGCCCTATGCTGACCATCTAAAAAAACTCCAGCTATACTCTGTCGTATATCAAAAGCGATCTCTGCTTAACATACAAGGCCATGTCAAACCCTGAGCTGTTGGACATGCTACACTTAAAGAATTCCCAATACCTCAGAGCCACATGCTCCAAGGATCTAAACCTTGTCATCACAATAAACAAAACATGCTGGAGGGATAGGTTCCTGACCCAGAGACTCCCCAGACTCTGGAATAGATTGCTCATACATGTCAAGCAGAGCGCCTCTTTGGCCCTCTTCAAAAGGAACCTTGACAATTGGATGGGAGATGGAAATTCACCCCGAGGAGCACGTCAGTCACCCTGCTAGACAGGGGTCCAGGGAAATAAATATTGTGGGAAGAAATAGCCAGGGAATTGTTATGGCTAGGCTTGTATAGGCCCTAGGGCCGAAAGCCTAGTACCAACCTATGAACCTATGAACTGATTCAATCTTTTTTCAGTCCACAGTATTCATAAAAGTTTTCTCCAACTCCAGAGTACAAAAGCATCAATCTTCATGTGCACAACTTTGATTGTAATCCATCACTTTACAGCCATGGGTTACTACTAGGAAAACATAGCTTTGAGTATATAGACCTTTGTTGACAATGCAGTCATTCCCTCTTTAAAAGCTTATTCAGATTTGCCATAGTATTTCATCCAAAAAGCACACATCTTTTATTTTCATGACCACCCATCACTTTACAGCCATGGGTTACTACTAGGAAAACATAGCTCTGAGTATATAGACCTTTGTTGGCAATGCAGTTGTTCCCTCTTTAAATGCTTATTCAGACTTTCCAGAGCATTTCTTCCAAAAAGCACACATATTTTATTTTCATGACCATCTGCAGATCTTTGAGTCCAGTAAAATAAAATCCGTCACTGCCTCCACTTTTTTCCCATCTGTCTGCAAAGAATTAATAGGTCTAGATGACATGTCAGCTTTTGCAATTTCTACTTTCACCTTCATCAAAAGGCTCTTCAACTCTTGCTCATTTTCGACCATTAGAATGGTATCATCTGCATCTCTGAAGTTGTTAGTATTTCTTCCAACAGTTTTGATTGCAGCATCTAATACATCTAACCCAGCATTCACAAGATATATTCAGCATATGAAATGAATTGTGCAGAGTGACAATATACATTCTTGTCATATTCCTTTCCAGTCTTGCACCAGTCAGGTATTCTGATTTTAGTATCTGCAGAATGAGAGGTACGCTACGAGCTTGCAACAATTTGTTATGCTCCACATAGTCAAAGGCTTTGGAGATGTCAATAATGCAGAAGTAAATATTTTTCTTGAACTCCCTTACTTTTTCCATTATCTAGTGGATGATGGCATTTAATTTCTGGTGCCTCTGCTCTTTCTAAACCTAGCGTGCTTATGTGTTAGCTTTTTGTCCATACACTGCTTGAGTCTGGCTTGCAGGTATACCTTTCAATTTGTAAGTGCAAGAAATCTGGAAAAAAGCACACATATTTTAGGGGTTGGGAGGGTGGCCTAATGGTTAAGGTGTTTACCTTACAAACACAAGGTACAGGATTTAAATCTCACAGGGGATAACTGGCTAGGCTTAAAATGGCTCACAAGGGCAGTTAGCCTAGTACTAACCTATGAACCTAAATAAATTGTGAGACAAAGACCCAAAAATAAGGACAATTTTAAATATTCCTCTTATAAACTTAGAAATTTAATATACTAAAACATTTTGCATTACCATGCATTTTCAGAAGGATATGGTCTGAAACTGAAATGTGTTTTATTATTTAGTGACATTAATCCTTAAAGAATTGACAGACATTTACAAATGTTATGAGCTGCGGACCAAAAATAAAGGGCAAAAATTGGGACATTCTGCCAAAATCTGGACTGTTAAGAAGTATGCAGGATCTTGAATATTACCTTAGTAGCATGGGAAACAAGTGCAATTGTTTGATAATTCAGTCACTCTTTATCATTATCCATTGTTGGGACTGGAATACAAATTGACCTTTTCCAATATAATGGCCACTGCAGTGTTTTCCAAAATTGCTGGCAAATTCCAAGCAGCACTGCAACAATATCATGTTCCAGGGGTTTCCACCCTTGATGGTCTTTTTTATTATATTATATTATGTTTTTGTTTGTCTTTCGGCTTTTCCCGGTAAGGGTTCGTCACAGCAGAACTCTGGTCCACTAATGATTGGCAGTAGATTTTTATGAAACACCAAGGTGCCAGCTTGATGCTCAACCTTCAACGAAGGCACGCCCATTATGCACACATGTCTTTCAAATGCTACCCAACCGCAGGGAGGACATGCAGACTCCACACAGAAGGCACTCCCAAGCCACGCCGAGAATCAAACAGGAGAACCTCTTGCTGTGAGGTAACAATGCTACCGCCGTACCACTGCAACATTATATTATATTATATTATATTATATTATATTATATTATACTACACTATATTAACTTTACTCTCCACATTGTCTCCTCTAGATCATAGAACATAATATCATAAGTATTAGTGATGTCAGAGTCCTTCATATATGGTTCTTTTCTATATTCCTGCTACCACTTTTTAGTGTCCTCTGTTTCTTATAGTTTCCCATGACCCCATCCCATTTTGCATTTTATTATGTCAATTGTTATCTGCAAGTTCCTCTTAATATCACCAATCTTCTTGGGCAGATCTCTTATCTTTTCCATTCTATTGTCTTCTTCCATTTCTCTTTATTTCTCCTAAACATTGTCTGAAACTCTACATTCAGTTTAACATAATTTCATATCTCCATTGCTTTTTGCTCCCCTTTTTTCCTTGCCCACTTCTAAAACCTCCACCAACAGCCATTTTGCTGTCTTAATCACTTAAATTAAATTTGATTAGGAAGATCACTTAGGGATAGAGAAAACCAAAAGTTGAATTTTAGCTAGATTTTATTGGCTTACTGTGATGAAAGACTGATAAATTCTGTGCACATTCAAATGTCAAAAGATTGCAACGCACACTAGGTTCAGAAGTCCACTAATACCTATCCATATCACTGAAGTCCCATGGAGCTTATAGGCCCACTAGTAAAGTCTAGTACTGACTTCCAATTCATTCTAGTGACTATTTACTAAGTTTTCAAAAGCAAAAGTCAATGCTAAGTCAGTAGCCAAAGAACCAGCATTACTTTTCTTCATAACAGGAGTACCTAAATAAATAATTCACATACAAGGGAACCCCATTTATGTTCAGGATAATGCACCAATTTTGAAAGTATTTTAAAGTGAAGAAATTAAGAACTTCAGTGTAACACTCACAAAGTGAGGGGTTAGTGAAGTGCTTTGATAAAGCTCTGAAGTCCCATTTTAAAGAAGACCATAAAACATAATGGCAAGTACTGAGATTGATTGCTTCCTTCTAGCTGTAATAGAAGAGTCCCAAGCTTCAACACCATTTAATCTGTATGGGAGGAATCCCCGAGGCTTGATGGACATACCAAAGGAGATCTGAGTGGAAGAGGAAACTGTTTAAAAGTGCAATAGCCCACTTCACAAATTTGCAAGACAGGTTACACATTGTTATGCTGTTTTTTAAGGGACATCCTTAAAGGGCACAAAAGATGCAAAAAGGAGGGATAATAAAAATGTCATACAAAGTAAGTAAAATGGGGGCACAGTGAATAAAGTGAATTACAAAATGGATATACTAGAAAGAAACATGTAGACCAAATATATTACACAAAAGTGTTAAAAACATGGAGGGAAGCCGAAGATTCTGTAGTCATCTTAAGAGCTGATATGGCACCACCCAATAGCATGCTGCCAGGGAATTCTGTCCCCACTGTTCAAATAGGTAAAAATTTGTCTAGGCCCAAAAACAAGAAGTAGAGGAGTTTTTTTATGAGAAATACTTTTTTTCTGAGTTACCTGGTAGAAACAGAACTATATCAGAGTAGAAGGTAATATTAAAATTGTAAGGGAACAAGAGTTTCAGAGAAAACAATAAATGAAGAATTGGTTAAAATGATATCCTAGGAGTTGTTACAGTCTCAAAGTAAAAGAAACAGTCTAATTGTGTTAGTTCCTATGCCGGGTATTTCCATAGCATTTTCCAACAATTTCAAGAAAACTAATGAAATATCCAAACTTGACACTTCTGTAACGCCCTCAGTATTTGAGCTCATAGATAGACTAGGCAAATCAAAGTTTCTGGCCACTCTAGAGCTGACCATGGGAAATTGGAAGATTTTACGCATCCCTGAAGCCAAAGACAAGACAGCGTTTGGAGTTCATAAAGCTCTTGCCTGTTTTAAAAGGTTCATGGATAAAGTTCTAAAACCTCATGTTACATACTCAGTTGTGAACCTTGATGACATAGGAAGTTATTTAGAGGACTGGGAGTCACACATAGCCAAATACAATTCTGCCCAACATAAACTTTGTATGACAGAAGACAGGTAGTTTGAGTAAGTAAGTGAAAGGGTTATTAGAGCTCAAACAGATAAAATAGAAGCTGTAAAAAAATGACCTATACCCAACACCAAATGAGAAGTGAAAACATTTTTAGACCTAGCAGGCTGCTATAAAAAAGTTCATAGCTTTCTCTGCCACCATAGCCTGTACTCTGGTATACCTTTAGAAAATAAAGACTCCCATCAAAATATGACAGACTGTAGCAGAGGATGACGCATTTAAACATCTGAAAACTATTTTGTACTCAGAACTGGTCTTAGTTGCCCCTGACTTTGATAAACTCTTTTTAGCATATGACAATGGACCAGAGGCTGGATTATACAGACGTATAGCAAACCTCTGTCATTTAGCAAGAATAGTTGAAAAACTCATCTATAATCAAGTTCTTAAGTATATTTAGACTTATGATCTCATCTCTAGCAAACAACATAGTTTATGGCTTAAACAGAATATTCAGAGTGCAGTATTTGCCCTTACTTCATAAATGTGCTCAAAGAGTTTACTGACAATCAGCATTGTTTTTTTATCTCAAGAGAACCTGTGAACCTGTTGACCATTGTGTACCACCAGATAAATATTTATTTATTTATTTTATTTTTATTTTATTTATTGCATTTGTTGACCAGGAGAGTCCACTGGGCCATGTCGGCCTGTTTTCAGTGGAGGCCTGGGGAGAAAACCTCCACAGGAAATTACATTAATATCAACAGTGACAAAGAGATTTGATAACAGGCAAAATTCAGAGTCAGAAGCGTTACGTAACATTAAAGTAAGCCATAGGCTTTCATGAGAAACATGAATTACAAATGAAAAATGAGGAATAATAAGAGAGGTTACGTATTTACAGCAGTATTTAGTATAAATACATTATAGTATGTTATAGGCTTTCATGAGAAACATTCATTGCAAAAGCAAGGGAGGTTTAGTAGAACAGGAAATGAATATATACACATTTAAAAAAATCTGGCAAAGAAAATGCACATTAGGTAATCATGTATCTATCGATTATTTGCAAAGCATGTTTGCCTTCAAGCTCCTCAGTAATAGATACTGCCCACCTTTGGCCAATAAACTAATAGTACACAAATCCTACTATCTATTACATAGCAGTGGATGCATCAAACTTAGTAGGTAGCATTTCTTCTTGGCAGCTTGTGAAAAATCTTTCTTAAAACTTGCCCCATTCTCTTTTAATACCCTCCCTAACCAAATTGTTGTAATGCAAAAAGTCTCACAATTTAAGAAAATAATTATTGCATCATCTGAAGAATAATATACATGTTCCTGCTTTAAGGACATTGGATACCACTGTTTCTCAACAATTTGTTGTCTCTGAATTGTAATTAAACCTTTGAAATCATATTGTTGAATGTTGTTAATTTGTTACATTTAGCTTAGTATTTGTTTGGTTATATGTACTATTAGCAGAGTAGTATCTGTGCTATTCCTAGTTTTATTATTTATATTTATGACTATTAGCAAACTTTATGTGTTGTATTTGTATTGTGTTGCCATGTAGTCCAGGATGTGACTGAAAAGGGTCTTGCCGCAGCCCACTAACCCAATTAACAAACTATAAATGCATACATACATACATGAAAGAATAAATCTATACATGATTGAGTATATACGTAAATAAAGGAGCTATGTTATCTGAGGAAGAAGATGGCAAAAAACAACCAGCCTACTATCCAAGCAGGAATATGAGTAAGGTCAAAACAAGGTACACTGCTACAGAGTAAGGATGTCCAGCTACAATATCACTTATTAGAATGCAGCTTTGTCCCTATAGCTGACCATGTACCTCTGCAACAGTTATGCAAACAAATGGTTATCAAAGCCAAATTAGGAAAGTGGGTTTATCCTTGCATCACTTAAATTTTACCACTGAACACAGAACAGACAATGATACAGAAACACAGATGAGTTATGCTAGTCCTGCAACCAAGCCCAGTTAAGGTAAAAAAGAAGATTTTATGGTTGAAGGGTGTCATTGTGACATAGTGACAATTTCACTTGTGTAAGAGTGCTTATGTACTATGTATTACAGGTTTATATGTTCATAAGTAAGTACTAGGCTAGCTACCCTTGAAGGCCATTTTAAGCCTAGCCAACCTCCATTTTGATGCTAGGATTAACCTATCCCATTTGGTGTTAGATTGGATTTACCCAACTATGTTCAGTAATTATGTATTACCCTTAGTGAGAATAACTGGGATCATCCATAGATAAGATGAGGGGACCCATGCATGGGATAAAGCATTTAGGAGCTTCCTCTGCCCATTAGTAGTAAAGGGGGCAGTCCTGGGGTACATTTTCTGTTTTCCATCCATAGATCCAAGTTGTTCTTGGATATGGGCAAGGGTAAGCTTTGTTTTATGTGGATGGGGAGTTCTAGAACAGTGATATCCTTTGTGAGATGAACCTGTCCCACCAAACTGTTCTGTTGATAATGCAGAAGAGGTTTGGATCCCTTTTCTGATGCTGTTTGACTTACTGATGAGCAGTAAATCCATCAGTACTGGGTCGGAGGATGCCTTGTATGCCAGGCCCATGCCATCTCTTAACAGTCTATAGGATACTGAGTATAGTGATAGGGCTTTGAGTCAGTTCATGTATGGCATATTGTCTAGGTCTTCTGTACTTTTAGTAAGCTATCTCTGTTGGCATTTTAGTTGTTGCGTGTGTCTGGACAGATACATGCTGAAAGTGGCATTATACTCAATGACTGACCTGATGAGGTCTGAGTAAAAGGAGACAATGGCATCCCTAGATCTTGACACAATCCCTTTGCTTATAAGCTGCGCACTATAGAAGGACTTTCTTATGATAATGGACACATGCTTGTCATATGTTAGGCCACTGTCTGCATAAGTTCCCAAATTCTGAATAACTGGGTCAGCTCTTAAGGGGTATATTTTCAGTGTAGTAGTTCTCTGGGTAGATGACTTCCCAAAGGATATGGTAATTTATTTTTTGGCATTTAGTTTTAGTCCATGATTTTCACAAAAAAATCTTGTAATAGCCATCCATGCTGTGTATATAGTTTGTAATATGGTAACAAAATCTTGCATCAGCTAGGTAAATGTAAAATGCCTGCTGAGGTGCTGTTAAAAGGAAAGTTTGCAACCTAAATGGACAGAGACGTTTATCTCACTTGAAAAGGGATTTGTAAGACTAAGAGTGGAGACTCTTGCAGATACCATAATGAAGGGCTGTGGATTTACCTGTGGAGTACCAGTTTGCCTGTGGTTTACTTGGATTTTATCTGTGGATTTAACAGGACTCTAGTTTGTGGCTATACTTGGAAGTTATAGGCAGTTTATTCTGATCTGCAGTGTCAAGGAAAGGAACTACATGGACTGTTGGCTTTCTGAGAGATTTTTAAAAACTGAACTGAATAGTGCACTTCTGTTTCTTTTAGTGTGTTTGAGTTGGCATACCAGCACTGCTAATAAATTGTATTTCATGCATGCAATGTGAATCATCTGCACGTTAACCATAAATAAAGTCTCCAGTGTGTTAAACATGCTAAAGTAAGTATGCAGACATGCATTTCCATGTACTACTATCTGTACACATATATAGTATCCTTCATCATTTTCTCATAAAGGTACTGCTATATGTTTGAGGATAAAGTATAGCATATATGTGAGGGACACACCACTGTCATGCCTGTACACTGTAGAATAGTAAACATCCTGACATTTATGGATGTACTCTTTATAGACTACACCCACCAACTGACATGCCACACATACACAGGGCACACAGGCTGCATCCCTTATGCAACATACACTCCTTTCAATGCCCTGATAACCCATTGCCTCACCACTGAGGTTCATAAATGCTTCATTTAAGCTGCAGCACACTGGGTATCCAAAGTTGGTGGTATGTTCATGTAGTATACATCTCTTCTGTTTGGGCATGATGTTTTTATAATCTGGTACTAGGCATATATCTCAGGTGTTGCTAAAGAATGTGTTGTGTGTGGATCTGTGTGTGTGTGTGTGTGTGTGTGTGTGTGTGTGTGTGTGTGTGTGTGTGTGTGTGTGTGCTTATCCTTACTGTGTGCCACATTGGCTGCATAGCTTGGGATATGATGCACACTGATCATGTTATGATCTTGTTTGCTCCCCACACTATTCATTTGCAGTACCCAAAGGCCACAATGCTATGTGTCTTTACTTTAATTGACCCTTTCTCCACACAATAATAATGCCAATGTAAAGTTGTTGGAACAGGCTACTTTGCTGTGCACCTTGTTCTGGGGACACAGTCCCATATGGTGGAAGCATGTCATTCTGTTGGGTCCACTGATATCAGAGCAGTTTTCTTGATTTACATTTTTCATTAATGTGCTGTAATTGGGTATGTTTTGGAAGCAGTATATTTTCAATGTACCTGGTTGCATTTAAACTGGCTATTGAGGTGACTTTTTTATGTTGGGGATTTTATATTTTCTTCTATTCCTGTCCTGCTTGATCCTTTAACATTGTTGGTGGATGGCTAGAATATTTCTGTGACCAGCAGTTGTGGTTAAGCTTTGTTTTAGATAGTTGTGAGATGTTCTGTAAGGCCTAATGATGCAGGCAGAGTGAATTTCACATAAAAAGGTCAATTATTTCTCTAAATCATCTATCCTATTGGGCATTCTTATGTTTAACAAATACATTTTATCTTGTTTTAGTGGAGTGAAGTGTTTATACATAACATTTTTATGTTCCCTCAAGCCCTCGGGGTAACCATTTAAAATGTTGGAACCCGCTGGTGCGAGTTCGGAAACACAGAAATTGAATGGTTGCAAAAATAGACTTACATATGCAAAGTCTGAGATGGCCATTTCCCAGAATATTCCCTTTTCTCTGAGGTATGGCAATCTCAGAGTATATATAAGTTCGGGGAGGCTGACCCCCCCCCAAATGGAGATGCAGGCCCCTATAAAAACGGTTTATGGAGAAGAGCGATGTTCAAGATTCACTCTTCTGCTGTAGTTTCAATCTTTTTTTTTGGTGTGTCAGCACATTTCAATAGGGAGCCTGTTTTGGTATTGGATATTTGTGAGGAAAAAACTAGTCTGTTTCATTCTTTATTAGTTTTGTTTAATATGGTTTACTTTAACAAACACTTTCTGTCTGTGTATCTGTCTCTCTATCTTTCTATCACCATCACCTTTGATGCTGTAAGATCAGAAAGCTATGGGTTTTATTTCCACTCCACATGATGGGATTGTTAAACTAAAATACAGCATGGGGGGAGGGGGGAGTTGACACTCCCGAGTGTGTTGTTCTTTAGATGAAATATTAAACTGTGGTCCCAACTACTTGATTTGGTGATGTTACAGATTCCATGACATCTATCAAAAAGAAAAGGGGAAATTTCTCTGATTCTCTGGCCAAATTTCCCCAGTAGTATAAATACTACCTTGGATCTCCCCTGAAAAGATGACACTAGCGCAGTGGGTTAACCTGGTCAGCAAAGGATAAATGGATAAATGGACAGATAGATAGATAGATAAAACTTATTAACATTCTCACACCAAAATTTCAACATACTTTCCATGAGCCTGCATGAAATTTACTGTTTAACTGTCATTTCACAATTCTGTTAGATACTATTCCATAAATTAATTCCAAAATGATTTTTCAGACAGAGTTGTGCAATGACAGTTGCGTAGTTCATAGGTGAGGGCTCACAGCAGCTATGCTGAAACTTTGGGTGTGATAATATTAAGAAGTCTGGACACTCTGGGTGTTTTTTAATCTACTAGTAAAAAATACTTTCAGCGTTGTTACAGAGCATGTTTAGGTTCATCATACACCTTTGCTACTTCTTACAATGTTCACACCTGATTTTCAACATACCATATCTGCCTCCCTGCATTCTCCAAATACTCCAGTTTCTTCCCACCTAACAAAAATATATCGGGTGAGTGATTATACTAAATTGCAAAAACATATAAATATATGATAACACTTCAGAATCAATTTGCATTTTACTTTTTGTCCACCAGTTCAAAATGTAGGAAAAATGTACCAGTAGCAATATTGTTTGTTTGAAAGTAGTAATACTGGCAATTACAAGGACAGAATTAATTTGAAAATTAAAAGTTGAGCCAGTTGTTCAGGACTGGAGAACTTATGTAGGCAATGACCTAACTTTCATAGGTTCATAGGTTGGTACTAGGCTATCAGCCCTAGGGCCTATACAAGCCTAGCCATAATAATTCCCTGGCTATTTCTTCCCACACTATTTACTTCCCTTGACCAATGTGAGTCTGCTGTTGTAAGAAAGTCCTATATTGCACAGTTTATAAACAAAGGGATTGTGTCTAGATCTAGGGATGTCATTTTGTCTCCCCTTTACTCAGTCCTCCTTAGTCCAATCATTAAATATAATGTCCCCTTTGGCATGTATCTGTCCAGTGTCCCATACCTGTAAACTGTTCAGATTTTGGCCAAATGCCCAGATTTTTGCCACATATTTTTGGTCAGTTACTCATTCAATTTGTGGTTTTATGGCAAATAACTGAAGATAAAGCTACTAAATAATAACAGACAGAATTTCAGACTTCATATCCTTCAGAAAATACATAATAATGCAAAACCTGTTATTCTAGCAACTATGTAAGTTTATAGGAGCAATATTTAAAATCTCTCCCTAGTTTTGACCCTTTGTCCCACCATTATTTTTGGCTTTGTCCAGACTTCTTGCTCTGAGAGGTTGAGACGTATGGTCCAGACACACACAACAATTGGAATGTCCACACGGATACTTTACTAAAAGGCTGTTAGGCCTAAATAACATGTCCTACATGGACCAACTCAAAGCCCTGTCACTATACTTGGTACTCGGTATCCCACAGACTGCTGAGAGTCTACCTGTGTCGGGTAGCCAAGGTGCATCTTCCAACCCAGTACTGATGGATTTGTTGCACATCTGCAGATAAGATGTCATCACAAATACTCAGTCTAGGGATCTAAACCTCTTTTGCAACATCAACAGAATGGTTTTGAGGAACAGGTATATTTCCCTGTCCATTTTCAAGTACAACTTAAATTTATGGATGGGAAACAGAAAATTTCCCCAGGACTGCCCACTGTATGAATAATAGACAAACACATCTCCTAAATGCTTTACCTCATGCATGGGTCCCCTCAAATTATCTATGGTATGATCTCAGTTATTCTTATTACGGATAATGTATAATTATCGACTATGGGATGGGAAAGGCCAATCTATAACCAAACGGGTTAGGCTATTTTGAGTACAAAAAGGGAAATTGGCTAGGCATAAAATGGCCAGCAAGGGCAGCTAGCGAAGTACTTCCTTATGAACCTATGAAACTATAAATGTGCAGTCTTTAGGCTCATTTGCATAAAACAATTCTACCTGGAATGATTTGTTTCTTAAATGTTTCCAGTTTTACAAACTGAACCATTGTATTCTACACTATTTTCCTGAGTATGATGACTAGAGTCACCAAAGAGAAATGGTTATTCTTAGCTGCTAGAAAAAAAAAACACTCTTTCTCTTCTTAAGGATGGGGAAGAGATCTGCAGTGCTCTGGTAGGGACCAGTGGAATCAGCAGATGGTCATCGCACACACAGTATAATACAAGTAGCACAGCACACTGGATCATAAAGAAATGTGTGTGTGTGTGTGTGTGTGTGTGTGTGTGTGTGTGTGTGTGTGTATATATATATATATATATATATATATATATATGTGTGTGTGTGTGTGTGTGTGTGTGTGTGTCTACTACTTTGCAGTCTGATGAACATTCTGATCATTTCCCCTAGGGCACCTTAATTGGCCACATGCAAGAAAAAGACTTCCATGTAATCCTTACCTTGCTCCCTAGCATACCATTTCCTTCTGCCTGCTAATTTAAATTGGTAAATTCTACTATGCTCTTCCTTAGCATTAGCTGTATATGCATACAAAGTGGATAAAGTCTCTGAAACAGTATGCAACACATATGAACCATGACTCAATGTTATCAGACATAAACTAGCGAAAAAAGCTGAAAATCATTAACTATAGGGAGACTTTTTGAGAGGTTTTGTTTATAACATTTCTTTTTTTGTTTGTTTTTACAAAACCCTGATGATACCCAAACATTCTTTCTCTGTAGCAGGATAAGACTCCTCCCTGGGTTGAACTCTGTGGCTCAATTATCCAATAGGGTGCTCGTCTCTCTCTGAGGATGCCTGGCTGAGTACAACCCCCACCCCATAATTAGAAACATCTACTTGCACAATGAATTCTTGATGATAATTGACACTGGCTAATGCAGAGAATCCTCTAAGAGCCTTCTCAGGCTTTTGAAATGCCTGCTCACATATTGGTGTCCAGATAATCTTATCTGGTCTATTTTATCCGGTGAGGTCTTTAAGAGGGGTAGCTATTGTACTATATTGATGAACACATTTCCTATAGTACCTTACTGTCCCAAAGAATGCCTGTTCCTGTTTCTTGGTAGTAGAAGTAGGCCATGCCTGTACTGGCCTAATCCTTCCACTACTTGCTTTATGACACAGATAATATACCTTTGCCATACCCACTTGATACTTATTAGCCTTGATAGTCACTTCTGATCTTTGCAGTCTGTCCTGTACTTCCCTGACATGCTGCACATGTCCTGTACTTCCCTGACATGCTGCACATGTTCCATACTTCCCTGACATGCTGCACATGTCCTGTACTTCTCTGACATGCTGCACATGTCCTGTACTTCTCTGACATGCTGCACATGTCCTGTACTTCCCTGACATGCTGCACATGTTCCATACTTCCCTGACATGCTGCACATGTCCTGTACTTCCCTGACATGCTGCACATGTCTTGTACTTCCCTGACATGCTGCACATGTCCTGTACTTCCCTGACATGCTGCACATGTCCTGTACTTCCCTGACATGCTGCACATGTCCTGTACTTCCCTGACATGCTGCACATGTTCCATACTTCCCTGACATGCTGCACATGTCCTGTACTTCCCTGACATGCTGCACATGTCTTGTACTTCCCTGACATGCTGCACATGCCCTGTACTTCCCTGACATGCTGCACATGTCTTGTACTTCCCTGACATGCTGCACATGCCCTGTACTTCCCTGACATGCTGCACATGTCCTGTACTTCCCTGACATGCTGCACATGTCCTGTACTTCCCTGACATGCTGCACATGTCCTGTACTTCTCTGACATGCTGCACATGTCCTGTACTTTCCTGACATGCTGCACATGTCCTGTACTTCCCTGACATGCTGCACATGTCCTGTACTTCCCTGACATGCTGCACATGTTCCTTACTTCCCTGACATGCTGCACATGTCTTGTACTTCCCTGACATGCTGAACATGTCCTGTACTTCCCTGACATGCTGCACATGTCCTGTACTTCCCTGACATGCTGCACATGTTCCATACTTCCCTGACATGCTGCACATGTCCTGTACTTCCCTGACATGCTGCACATGTTCCATACTTCCCTGACATGCTGCACATGTCCTGTACTTCCCTGACATGCTGCACATGTCTTGTACTTCCCTGACATGCTGCACATGTTCTGTACTTCCCTGACATGCTGCACATGTCTTGTACTTCCCTGACATGCTGCACATGTTCCATACTTCCCTGACATGCTGCACATGTCCTGTACTTCCCTGACATGCTGCACATGTCTTGTACTTCCCTGACATGCTGCACATGTCCTGTACTTCCCTGACATGCTGCACATGTCTTGTACTTCCCTGACATGCTGCACATGTTCCATACTTCCCTGACATGCTGCACATGTCCTGTACTTCCCTGACATGCTGCACATGTCTTGTACTTCCCTGACATGCTGCACATGTCCTGTACTTCCCTGACATGCTGCACATGTCCTGTACTTCCCTGACATGCTGCACATGTTCCTTACTTCCCTGACATGCTGCACATGTCTTGTACTTCCCTGACATGCTGAACATGTCCTGTACTTCCCTGACATGCTGCACATGTCCTGTACTTCCCTGACATGCTGCACATGTTCCATACTTCCCTGACATGCTGCACATGTCCTGTACTTCCCTGACATGCTGCACATGTCTTGTACTTCCCTGACATGCTGCACATGTTCTGTACTTCCCTGACATGCTGCACATGTCCTGTACTTCCCTGACATGCAGTTACGAAAACAAAATTGCCACTGACTCTAAAGACAACCACAAAGCATTCTATAGCTATGTCAAGAATCTCAATGGCAACACTCAGATCTGCTCTGAGTTACAGCACAATGGCACTAAATATACAGAACCAACTGATATTGCCAACATCCTGGCAGATAGGTTCAGTGCTAACTTTACCCCCCACTTACCCCCTAGAGGGCCCATCTCTATACCGGAAGAATGCAAAGTTCCTGTAATCATGGCTGCACGGGTAAAAAACACACCCTTCAAAGCCAAGAACACAGCATCTATGGGACCTGACAATATCCCAGGCTGCGTTCTACATGAACTACAGAATCAACTGGCACCCTACCTAAGTACCATGTTCAGTCATAGCCTCACCTCAGGCTTTGTGCCCACTGAATGGCACACCATGATGGTTATCCCACTCCACAAAGGGGGAGCCATGATGGACCCCGGGAACTACTGCCCCATTAGCCTGATGAGCCTGGTCTGCAAGGCCATGGAACGTATCATCATGGAACTCATAAACAAAGACATTGGTAATCTCCAAACTCTGGACCCTACCCAGTTCGGATTTGTAAAAGGCAGATCATGTCTCCTAAACCTGATTGACTTCTTTGAAGGAGTCACCAAAGACATAGATGAGGGTAAAGTGGTTCACACAGCTTATTTAGATCTCGCCAAGGTTTTTGACACCATCCCCCACACTGGAATTATAGATAAGCTCACTAAACTAGGTATAAATCCCTATGTCACAAGATGGGTTGCCAACTGGCTCATGGATAGAACCCACTCTGTGAAAGTAGTGGACTCCAAATCCAACTTCATACCAGTGACAAGTGGAGTACCACAGGGTTCAGTCCTGGGTCCTCTCCTGTTTGGTATCTTCTTCTCTGAAGTACAGGCTAACACAGAAGGTTTTTGGCTGACAAAGTTTGCAGATGCTTGCAGACAAGGAGCCATAATCAAAACTCCTAACGATGTGGACATACTACAAAAGGGCCTCACTGAGACAGATACCTGGTGTCAAAGCCATAGCCTGAAGCTCAATGCCAAAAAGTGTATTGTCATCCCCTCTGGTAAAAGTTCTGTACCCATGAACTGCCACATAGCTGGTAGTCTACTTAATGCTGAAAATGTGATAAGAGACCTTGGGACACAGGTGGACAGTAGTCTCTCCTTTGATAATCACATCACCACAGTGGTCAGGAAATCCTTCTACATGGCTCACCTCATCACAAAAGGTTTCTCATCCAGAAAAAAAGAGGTTATTGTTCCCCTCTACTCATCACTCATTAGACCCATTATAGAGTACAACTCTCCTTTTGGTATGTACCTCACAAGACATCTACAACAACTGGAAAGGGCACAGAAATACCCCACAAAGAGGATTACTGGCCTCAAACAGATGCCCTATGCAGACCGTCTCAAAAAAACTCCAGCTTTACTCCATCGCATATCGCCTACTCAGAGGTGATCTCTACCTAACATACAAAGCTATGTCAAACCCAGAGCTGTTGGACATGCTCCACTTAAAGAAATTCCAGTCCTTCCAAGCTACATGCTCTAGGTACCTAAACCTTGTCACCACAATAAATAGAACATGCTGGAGGGATAGATTCCTGTCCCAGAGACTTCCCATACTCTGGAACAGACTACTTATCTATGTCAAACAGAGATCTTCATTAGCACTCTTCAAGAAAAATCTTGATGATTGGATAGAAAATAGGAAATTCACCCCAGAGATCAATTCTGTGGCTCTGCTCGACAGGGGCACAGGAAAATAATTTTCTTGGGTGGGGAAAGCCAGGGTACATTTTTGGCTTAGCTTGTATAGGCCCTAGGGGCAGTAGCCTAATACCTACCTATGAACGTATGAACCTATGCTGTACATGTTCTGTACTTCCCTGACATGCTGCACATGTCCTGTACTTCCCTGACATGCTGCACATGTTCTGTACTTCCCTGACATACTGCACATGCCCTGTACTTCCCTGACATGCTGCACATGTTCTGTACTTCCCTGAAATGCTGCACATGTTCTATACTTCCCTGACATGCTGCACATGTTCTGTACTTCCCTGACATGCTGCACATGTTCTGTACTTCCCTGAAATGCTGCACATGTTCTAGACTTCCCTGACATGCTGCACATGTTTTGCCTAGGACCAACTGTATACGGCAATGTCATCCAGGTACACAAGGACATAATCTCCTTCTAGGATGGAATCTAGCACCATCTAGAAGGTTGCTAGAGCATTCTTCATATCAAGGGGCATTTTTATAAATACATACAACACAAATGGGTGCGGAAACATTGACCTGTCCCTGGCCACAGGCATTAACGTTACCTGCCAGTTGAACCTTGGTCAAGTCAGTCATAGTTAGATACTTAGTCTTATTCAGCTACTCTAGGGATTTATCTCTCCTGAGCTTTGAGTATGCATCTGACTTTGAGTAACTGTTCAGTTATCTGCAATCCACACAGAACCAGGTGCTGTAATTTTTCTTTGGCACCAGTGCCACTGGTAAGGCCCAGGGGCTATTGGACTCCTGGATTACTCCCATTTACAGCATCTCCTTTAGTTCTTCTTTCCGAGTTTGTCTAACCTTTTTAGTGGAGTCTGTAGGAAGCTTGTCTGATGGCTAGCTTGAGCTATGTGGCTATGTGGTACCCCATCAGTTTGGTACACTCTGACTTACCAGTAAACTAATACCCAAACTGATGGGGTACCACATAGCCACATAGCTATGTGGTATGTGGTACCCCATCAGTTTGGTATTAGTTTACTGGTAAGTCAGAGTGTACCAAACTGATGGGGTACCACATAGCCACATAGCTATGTGGCTATGCGGTACCCCATCAGTTTGGTACACTCTGACTTACCAGTAAACTAATACCCAAATTCCTGCAATACTGATTGGATTTTCAGAACTGGTTTGAGATTAGTTGTGGTGAGAGTACCACCCCATCCACTGAGTTGTTAGATTGAGCATCTGTTAGGAGGTTTACCTTTAGATCAACTTTTGGCTCCTCCTACAGCTCACTGCAGATACTAGGTACGAGGTCCTTTCTGTCATGATAGGACCTTATCTTGTTATCATGGTAGAGTTTGTGCTTTGACCTCCTGCCTGGTTATTGTATCAAGAAAGTGACATCACCCACCTTTCTTACAATGGTGAAAGGGCTTTCTCAGGTTGCCTACAGCTTGAGTTGGGGATTCCACCTCTACAAAGAGGCCAGTCACAAGTGGAGTTCCTCAGGGATCAATCCTTGGACCGCTACTTTTTGGCATTTACTTCTCAGAAGTCAAGGCCAATGTCAGTGCTCTGTGGCTGACCAAATTTGCAAATGATTACAAATTAGGAGCTGTTGTTGAATCTCACACTGACACAAATGTTCTCCAGTAGGGGATGACACAGATAAATAACTGGTGTCAGAGCCATGGACTAAAATGAAATGCCAAGAAATGCATATTAGGATCCTTTGGGAAGTCATCCATCCCTGGTAAGTATCATATTGACAACACAGCCCTTAGAGTTGACCCAGTAGTCAGGGACTTAGGGACACACATAGATAGTAATCTAGCCTTTGATCATCATGTGTCTACAGTGGTGAGGAAATCATTCTATGTTGCACAACTTATAAACAAAGGTATGGCATCTAGGTCCAAGGAAGTCATTGTTCCACTGTATTCGGCATTCATCAGACCTATAATTGAGTACAATGCACCCTTTAGTATGTCCCTAACCAGGCATATCCAACAACTGGAACATCCACAGAGGTTCCTCACCAAAGGAATACAGAGTGTAAGTAATATGTCCTATGCAGACCGCCTTAAGGCCCTATCCCTGTATTCTGTCTCCTTTAGTCTTTTGAGGGGAGATCTATACCTAGCATACAGGGCATTGTCAGACCCCACTCTGACGGACCTCCTGCATATCCACAAAACAAACAGTAGCAGAATTACCCGTTCTAAAAACTTAAACCTTGCCTGTGATATAAATAGGACCTGCTGGAGAGATAGGTATGTATCCCAGAGAATACCCCATCTATGGAACAGGCTCCCCATCCACGTGAAGCAGAGTTCCTCTCTAACTCAATTCAAGTGCAATTTGGACAATTGGATATGAAACCAGAAATTCATCCATGGTTTGGCACCTATGTTTCTAATGCAAACAGGTAACCTGTAAATGGTTCATCTCCCAGTTCCATGCCTACACTTATCAATGGTATCAGAGCTTGTCAGAGATTTGGGATGCATGGCTAGGCTTAAAAAGGCCCTTCTGGTCGTTAGCCTAGTAAACACCTATGAACCTATGAAACTATTGATCTGTCTTACAACAATAACTTTCATCACTTCTTGCTCTACCGAATTACTCCCTGTCTCTGACTGTCCTCTCATTCCAGATCTTTTGGTGCTGTTGCCCCTGTGCCATGTGCTCCTGGACCATCCCCAATAAGCTCCCATATCCTAGTTGTGAGGTTTAGGATATGCTCCACAACAGACTCCTCATGTGAATCACACTCACTCATCATTAATGAAATCCAGGAGCACCATACCCTGTGACCATACAGTAGTTTAGAGGGTGAAAAAATGGATTCCTGAGCATCTCCATATATGTGATAAGAAGATGGGGTAGATTGTCCCAGTCCCTCTCAAAATGGCCTGTAGATGCCCTGATCATGGTGTTCAGTGAAGATTTAAACATTCATCTGACCATTTGTCTGTGAATGGCAGGAGTTTGTCTTTATGTGCTTTACTATAAAGCACTTTCACAAACATGTCAGCAGGCATGACATAACATTGGCATTTTTGTTCCATTAGTAAGAGGTTCCAGCATGTCTGGAGATACAATACATTTTACAGACATTCCCTAAACTATGACATTCAGAAAAGCAGTCTGACAATTTAGTCATGAGAACAACACTCTGCAGATGAACACGAAAGAGAGAAAGCGAGAGAGATTGAGAGAAAGGAAGAGAGAGAGCGAGAGAGAAGAATGCATTCTGTTTAATTTAGTCTGGTATTACCCACGACTTCACAGGTGCTTTTCTTTTAATCAGGAATTATCACTGGCATCATCTGAAACAGAATGCTAATAAAATGACATTACACAGTACATTACTTGGGCAAGGCACAACACCAAATAAACGTAATAAGACTATAACACTGGAAAAGCACTGTTTCTCAGGCAACCTGTAGTTAACAGATCAGGGAAATATTAACAGTACACAAAACAGTACAGAAACTGAGGCACCTGTTTCTTGTGTCCACATGACAGAAAAAGGAATACAGAAATTATTTGTATAAGGAAACACATTCAACTAGCGTTATGGGAATTAAATTTTTATGGTTTGCCTTTTCAAATAGACTTTCAGTAAAACCTATTCACTCAATACCAATAAGTGAATGGGGAATTTACTTTTTTTATGAGAAGTGCTTGTCTGTTTTAGCAGCATATGTTGCTTTTCTGATTTCCTTAAATGTGAATGTGGAACTCCTCCAGTGAATTTATTATATTTTAACAACAGTAAATGTTAATGGTGAAACTATTCCATTTCACAATAAGGGTAATTTAAGCCTTTAGTTTTACAGGATTTTAGCTCTGGATCAAAGTGAATTATTGTACTGAAATGCTGTTATAAAAACACAGCAATATCTCAGAGCTTACTGGAGCTAATGTCCTAGACATTGCTTTGTATATTATTAAAATGATACTGTACAGTAATGACTTTGACAGCCAAATGAGAAAAACAGGCATGTTAGCCGAGACCGTTAAAAGCAGAAGTTTTATTTCACATTTTAGTTTATAAGTTATGCCTTCCATTTTAATTTTGCTAAATAATTCTCTACCTGGGATTAGTCTTACTGAACTGTAATGGTGGATAAACGTGCTTCTTGAACTGATCTTCCTCTGTCTTGAAATACTCTGAAAAATGTCTGCACAGCAGGGGTTTATAAAAGTCTGTTTGTTTCACTTATGAGACATCATGTGTCCCATAACACATGCATGTACACACTTATATGCACACACACATACACACACACACACACACACACACACACACACACACACACACACACACACACACACACACACACGTGCACGCACATGCACACACACACACACACACACACACACATACTCAGTTTATTCCTAGACCACACAAAAGTGCTGTTTCTTCTACAGTTGTTGCGCATGCTTCAGCAGAAAGCCTGCTGTCTCCCCAGACAGATTACTGTTGTACTACAGTATTAGTCTCCTCAGACAAATTACTGTTGCACTACAGTATTAGTCTCGCCAGACAGATTACTGTTGTACAACAGTATTAGTCTCCTCAGACAGATTACTGTTGTACTACAGTATTACTTTTTCAGGCTTGACTATGAGGCCACAAGAAATATCTTTGAGTCCAGATGTGTTTTCCAGTCATTTGAGTTCACCAGTAAGACTCACATCGTTGGGGAGAGCAGGCTAGCTGCTCTTTTATACACCTCGAAGGAGATTCATCTTGTCACTTTCTCCTCTTTCCTAATAAAGGTTCTTGCAGGAATTTCTGCAAAATCCTATAACCATCTTATAATTATTACACAAGAAAGTAAAAAAATATTTCTGAAACACTGAAGTTATCCAACGTCTGATCCCATTTACACCCCTAACATTGAATATTAAAGGGCTGACCAGAGTGGGGAATGATGTAAAATGACACACAGTGGTAACCTCTTCTCTTGCTAGGATTCACGGTCTCATATTACTATTTCTATACGGACATCACAGCAGCTTTGGTGGCAAAGCAAGGAGTATGGATGGTAGTACCCGAAATACTGAGAGTAAAAGGAAGTGAAACACAATAAACCTGTCCATCAGGATGAAATTCTATGTTGTAGGACCATGCTGATCATGTCTGAGATGGTTCCTTGGGAGAGAGGGGTAGGAAGTACTGACTCTGAAATGGCTTCTATGAGGGCATATGGACTACAGGAGGAGACAAGGTTGTTTCATGGATAAAAAAGCAAAACAAGGGATGAATCAACATGAAGGAGTGTATAATAGATTAATTGCTCCATTTATGTTTTCTGTTTTTAACTTTATGCTTACGTGTTAATAATGTCTGACAAAGTTAAGACTAACATGCACACCATGTTGAAATATTCATGACTCACTTGTACAACTAAGTACAAGTACTGAAGCACTCAGAAAGAAACTCCCAGGATTAAGATTTACTAGCTTATGTAAAGAATGAACTGTAATAGTGCTCCAAGAAATCCTAGTGTTCTGAACCATCATAGTGCAGGAAAATGAGAGAAATCAGACATTTAAGTAATTGTGAGCTAAGAAAGGTATCAAAGTGAAAAAAAAAACTATGAAAGTTATAATTTATGTATTAATTTTATGTGGTTGGCTCTTCCCTATTATATTCAACAGCTATTGTCATAACAGTTTAAAAAGGAAGACTGGATCTTTCTCTTTCTTGAGGTAGTCCTTGAGAACAATGCTTTCATTTTTGATGGTTCATTGTTCATTCAGAAAGCTGGCATAGCTATGGGCACTCCCATATGCCAATAGGTATGCCAATATGGTCCTTGCCTGATAAGAATTAGAACGTGTTGAGCTCTCCTGATATCAAGTTTTATAGGAGGTTTGTAGACAATGTGTTTTTGTTGTGGGGTGGGGCCCCTGAACAGTTGAACTGTTTTGTTGATTTTTGCATACCACTGCCTCTTTTTTGAGATTTACTTATCATTATTTCTTGGAATTTATTGACTTCCTGGATGCCAGCATTTCCAAGGGGTTGGGCTCCACATTAAATACTGAATTATATATGAAACCCTGTTGGCAGAATGCCATGTTACAGTGTTAATAGCTTGCACCCTGGTTATATCTTTAGGAATATTCTTAAGGGGCAGGGGATGAGAACCACCAGACTGAGTAGCTCAGAGGCACGATTTCAGTGGAACTTACAGGTTCTAAGGGGTGATTTCTTAGAGAGGGGTTGCAACCTCAAGGAGGTTGACGAGATGTGTTGTGAAGCATCTATTTTAAGAATGGGCAGGGCACAACCATATTACTCTTTGGACAGAAGTTCTGACAGGGATAATGTAGATTCTGATTGTTATAAAGAGCACAATACATTACACAAGGTTCCAGTCCCTCTTGATTATACTAGTGATGTTAGCATGGTCTGTGATATAATTAGAGTTAATTGGCCCATTCTACAGACAGATGAACGTATTAGTGAACTGATATAGAATGAGCTTTGTGTTTAAAAATAAGAAGTCTTTATAAAGACAGCTATGTTACAAGAGCTGTCACCAGGTGAAATCCCATGTTAGTGATGCACCTGGTATGCAATGCTACAGCAAATGCAGCTTTTGTGTTTACATAGATAGGTCTAATGCCTTTACTCACTCGCAGACATGGGAAATATTCAGGTTTAATGTACAGGCTGACCGCAATACTATAGATGTAGCTTATCTTGCAAGATGTCATGCCTGTGAGTGTTTCTATGTTGGGAAAATGAACCACTCCCTAATGGCATGAGTCAGACAGCATATTTATTGCATACACACCAGAGATACTAGAAGTGCGCTTGCTAAACATGTGTTAGAATTTGATAGTGCCCACTTTTTTAACTTTACAGTTAATTAGAGGGTGACTAGAGGTATCAGAATGGGTGATTATAAGAAGGAGGGGATGTAGTCTGAGATATCAATTATGAAGGGTAAACTTACTCATTTAATAGACCTTCTTAGCCAGCTGGAGGGTGCATTACATCCAAAGGGATTGATTTTGCCTTCTAATACATCACTTCTGGTTCATCCAGCAGTGGAGAGAAAAGAGGTTTCAAAAATGAAGCCGGATATCAGTTTGTGCTGCATTTCTGATGCTACTGCTATGCTAGAAGGAGAAGAGAGAATGAAGAATGGATTGACTTCACCTGGTAATCACTCACGCTATTCTAAACAAGCAACTAGTCTGGATTTGGAAGAATTTTATCTGACAGGGGCTAGACCTAAAACAACAAGGACATATCTGGTGTCCCCTGCTATAAACAAACTCTACAACAGAAAAAAGAATCTGTTGCAAAAAAGAGTAAAATCCCATGATTGGAGGAACTCAGTGGTCAGTCTCAGTAAGAAGCTAAGATCCCTCATAAAATCCTCCAAAGCTAGTTACGAAAACAAAATCACCACTGATTCTAAAGACAACCACAAAGCATTCTATAGCTATGTCAAGAATTTCAATGGCAACATTCAGATCTGCTCTGAGTTACAGCACAATGGCACTAAATATACAGAACCAACTGATATTGCCAACATCCTGGCAGATAGGTTCAGTGCTAACTTAACCCCTCTCTCATCCCCTAAAGGGCCCATCTCTATACTGAAAGAATGCAAAGTACCTGTAATCATGGCTGCACAGGTAAAAAACACACTCTCCAAAGCCAAGAACACAGCATCCATGGGAGCTAACAACATCCCAGGCTGCGTTCTACATGAACTACAAAACGAACTGGCATCCCACCTAAGTACCATGTTCAATCATAGCCTCACCTCAGGCTTTGTACCCACTGAATGGGGCACAGCAACAGTTATCCCACTCCACAAAGGGGGAGCCACCACGGACCCCGGTAACTACCGCCCCATTAGCCTGACAAGCCTGGTCTGCAAGGCTATGGAGCGTATCATCATGGAACTTATAAACAATGACATTGGTAATCTCCAAATTCTGGACCCTACCCAGTTCGGGTTTGTAAAAGGCAGATCATGTCTCCTAAACCTGATAGACTTCTTTGAAGTGGTCACCAAAGCCGTAGATGAGGGTAAGGTGGTACACACAGCCTATCTAGATCTCGCCAAGGCTTTCAACACCATCCCCCACTTTGGAATTATAGACAAACTCACTAAACTAGGTATAAATCCCTATGTCACAAGATGGGTTGCCAACTGGCTCACTGACAGAACCCACACTGTGAAAGTAGCAGACTCTAAATCCAACTTCAGACCAGTGACAAGTGGAGTACCACAGGGTTCAATCCTAGGTCCTATCCTGTTTGGTATATACTTCTCTGAAGTACAGGCTAACACAGAAGGTCTTTGGCTAACAAAGTTCACAGATGACTGCAAACTAGGAGCCATAATCAAAACTCCTAACGATGTGGACATCCTACAAAAGGGCCTCACTGAGACAGATGCCTGGTGTCAAAGCCATGGTCTCAAGCTCAATGCCAAAAAGTGCATTGTCATCCCTTTTGGTAAAAACTCTGTACCCATGAACTACCACATAGGCGGTAGTCTACTTAACACTGAAAGTGTGATGAGAGACCTTGGGACACAGGTGGGCAGTAGTCCCTCCTTTAATAATCACATCACCACAGTAGTCAGGAAATCCTTCTATGTGGCACACCTCATAACAAAAGTTTTCTCATCCAGGAAAAAAGAGGTCATTGTTCCCCTCTACTCATCACTCATTAGACCCATTATAGAGTACAACCCCCCATTTGGTATGTACCTCACAAGACATCTACAACAACTGGAAAGGCCACAGAAATACCTCACAAAGAGGATTACTGGCCTCAAACAGATGCCCTACACAGACCGTCTCAAAAAACTCCAGCTTTACTCAGAGGCAATCTCTGCCTAGCATACAAAGTTATGTCAAACCCAGAGCTGTTGGACATGCTCCACGTAAAGAAATCCCAATCCCTCCGAGCTACACGCTCTAGGGACCTAAACCTTGTCACCACAATAAATAGAACATGCTGGAGGGATAGATTCCTGTCCCAGAGACTTCCCATACTCTGGAACAAACTACCTATCTATATCAAACAAAGCTCCCCATTAGCACTCTTCAAGAAAAATCTTGATGATTGGATGGGAGATAGGAAATTCACCCTGGGGATCACTTCTGTGACTCTGCTTGACAGAGGAAAAGGAAAATAATTTTCTTGGGTGGCACAAGTTAGGGTGCCGTTTAGCTAGGCTTATATAGGCTCTAGGGCCAATAGCCTAGTACTTACCTATGAACCTATAACGTATACGCAGCTGCAGGAACTGGCTATAAAGGTACAATGGATAACACGAAGTTTGGACATATGCAAACTGTTGTTAATGATACAGAAGGGAGATATAATAGGCTTAATGAGCATTTAGCTAATTTTGAACATTTTGTTACTACCAAATTTGCATTTAGTAATGACTGTACCAGTGAAGCTAAGCAAGGACATGATGAACATGTTTATGACTCTTTAAAGGAATGCATTTTACTATTTAGTAAAAAAAAACAATTTAAAATCTAATCTCTACAACTCGATAGTGCTTATTTAAACAGATGTCTTGAACTGAAGATTGTTCCCAAAGGTATACATTTTTTAAGTTACCCATGGGATTTGATATTAATGAAGATGTAATTGTTGAATTTTACTGTTTGTTTGATAAATGTGGTTTAGATTATATAAGTCTATTAATTAAGAATAATGACACAAAGATTGGTGTTTTATTAAATGAGACTGGAAAGTTAGCTGTAGATATTAGAAATGATTTGATTTTTGGACAATGGGAAGATTACTATAAGAAACAGTTTGATTATGTAAATAAAAAATGTGTCAAAAAAAATTCGAGAGATGAAAATCATTATAAGAATAAGCAGATTTATCCTTGGGAAAAATACCTAGGTAGTGGTAGGAATGATGTGCGGAATAATAGTGAACAGAAACTTCCTAACTTTAATACAGAGGGGCAAGGTTGGTGAAGTAATGTGCCATATCACCCTCTGAATTTTTATTTTTGAGACAGGAAGAGGTTCAATCAGGGGTACAGGTATACAATGGACTCAGGACAAGATAATCAAAATCAAAATTAGAAATACCACCAGTGGAGACCCAGGGGGCCAAGATAAAATCCACTGATGTGATTGTGGTGGATAAGTATTTGTATACATACAGTGGTTTTAATATATATAATTATGCTAATATTGAAATAAGTAAAGATTTTTTTTCCTTATTTAAAAAAGGATGAAATATATTCCTACCCAGATTTTTGATTTAACTGACACTTTAGTAGAAACTAAATTATTTTTTAGGAAATTAAATTTTGCAATTTATTATAATAATAAGGACAGTTATTTATCCTCTATTGAAACAGGTAGTCAGATAAAAAAGAGGAGTACATTTAACCCTGCATTGCACCTCATTTTGTCTATAGTTGAGGATTCTGTTATTGATGACCTTTTTAAGTTACAAGTTAAAATTAATAAGGGTAGACAGTCTAGATTTAATTTAAGCAAACAGGAACATTTACTTTTCAGCAATTAATTAATGATAGATCAATTAAAATTATGCAACCAGACAAAGGGGGAGGAGTTGTATTATTTGATTATTCAGACTATTATAATATTATGATAGGAATTTTGTCAGACACAAATACATATACCCCTGTTTCAATTAATGAAATAAATATAGCCTATCAAAGAGTTGATTCTTATATAGAAGAATATTTATTGGATGGACTAATTAGTAGGTCAATTTATGACTATCTTAAACTGAATAAACCCATTATGGCTGCTATATTTGCAATACCAAAGATCCACAAATGAATAAAAAATCCACCTTTTCATCCAGTTGTGTCTCTGAGTAAATCTAAGTTGTATCCATCTGGAGTGGTTATAGATAGATGGCTTAAGCCCATCTATACAAGGGTGGACCACTTAATTTTTGACTCCTGGGACTTTTTGCATAGGTTAAAACCTGATATTTGGAGAAAAGATTTGATATGGATATTGTGGATCTGTATACATGTATTCCCAAAGGCCTTGGACTTGAGATTTTTTTTAATAGTGTTAACCTTTATTCTGGTTTAGAAAGTGATAAAGTAAACCTGGTTTTGGAATTCATGAGTTTGATGTAGGAAAATAATTTAATATTTTTTCAAGGCAAACACTATAAACGAGTAAGAGGAGTAGCCACGGGTGCCTCATGTGCCTCTGTATTTGCTAATCTTGTATTATTAGAATGGGAAAATACATGTGTTTTTAATAGTCTGTTCAAACACAACGTCCAACTTTATCTTAGCTTTTTGGACGACATATTTATTTTGTGGAAGGGGTCTCAGGAAGATATTCAATGTTTTCTGGATTTTTTAAAATCAAACCACCTCCTTTTTGAAATTTATATATCACTTTAGCCATGAGAGCATTAGTTACCTGGACACTTTCATAACTCATACTGAAACTGGTTTTAAATCCAACACTTATAGGAAACCCACCTTTACTAATTCTTTCTTGCAGTATTCTAGCTGTCATTCTCAAAAATAGAAACAAAGTACTGTTAAGGGACAGATTATAAGAGCAGCCAGGATGACCTTTACATATGATAGCTAATTTTTTTGGAAAGAGGATCTCCTACACCCTTAGTCCAAGAGACCATGGATTATGTCATTTCAAAATGGGGCCAACAGTGCAAACCTTTGTTAGGTAGTGAGACATTTAAACAGGAAAAAGAAGAAAATAATGCAAAGTTTGAGAATGCCATGATTTTAAAGTTTGGAGAACATTTTGGTGAAGTTAGGGAGATTTTTAATAAAAACTGGAACATTTTCAGGGTAAACCCTGATATTTTTAGTATTTTGGGTCCCAGTCCTATGTTTATACAGAAAACTGGTCTCAATTTTAAAGCTAGGTTTGAACGAGAAGCTAAAGTTAGATGACATAATATAGGTAGGACCATAATGACAAGAAGATATGGATTATGTAAACAATGCCCCTACATATTAGAGGTAGAATTTTTAGTGCTTGATAATATAATCAGAAGTAAGGTTTATTTTAGAGGTGGGAATTGTTTATCAAAAAGGGTGGTTTGCATGGCTAAATGCCATGAGTGTCCAGCATTTTATATTGGCAAGACAGATAGGTCACTTAAATGCCGTGCATATGAACATTTATACAGCATTAACAACAATTGTGTCAATAATGCATTGAGTAAACATTTAACATCTAGTCCCACATGTACAGGATTCTGTTTTGCCATTTTAGATCATGTGGATATTAATCCAAGGGGAGGTGATGTGATGACAATATTGGAAGGAAAAGAGACAAAGTGGCAGTTAAGATTAAATGCCACTAAACTACTAGGAATAAATGATCACATTTCTTTATTGCCCTATTTTAAAACTTAGGGCCTTTTAAATCGTTAAGAAGTGTCAGCTTTTAATATTAATAATATTATTTTATTTTATTAGTATAGTGTTTTAAGATATATTTAAATCTAGTGATGTGTTTTCATTGTGTAGTTAGTATTTTTAATTGTATTTGCTATTGTAGTGTGCATATTTATTGTTTTAAAGTTGCCATGTTCAGGTAGCATATAATAATTATACATTTATAAATTCCATTGTGCTTAATTGAATAAGTGAAGTTAATTGACTGATTATTTAGTTAGTTTTTTTGGTTGTCTTTGTGATTATAAAAACAGACATGTTTTATTTGTGTATTGTTCTGATGAAGTCTACTTAATATAGATGGAAGTGCTAAACCATTAAAGTATTTTTTATGTATGGGTAGTCCCTTTTACTCTGGCAGCTTTATTTTATTACCAGTATTTGATTACATTTCCTGAAGTATCATGTTTATCGTTTTTGATTATAAGAACCTCACCAAAAGTCGGGAGCTACACTGGATAATTAGACTGCAAGCTGATAAGATGCCTGGATTAATTGGGAAGGTCTCTTTAAAACCTATTTTGAAAACCAGGGATTTATTTAAATGATTTTCATGGTTGCTGATGAACATATGGTTGATTTAAAGTTTTACATTAGTTTATTGGATGACTACATCTGTAAGTTCTGTATTTAAATGTGTTTGGAAAAGTTCGATTTTATGGTCTGAAGAAGCACTCTTAGCAGCGTGAAAGTGCTTACCTATATTTTATCAATTAAATGGGCTTTGGTTTTATTTTTTACCTTGGTCGTGTTTCTGTGCTGAAACATTTTTTGAGAGTACTACATTGTGTTGTTTACAGCACAGTTAGTTCCTTGAGGGAGGTCTTCTATTTTTTTTTTTTAAAGGAAGGCTGCCAACTAGTACTTATTAATTTCTTTATTTTAGTTCCTTTTGTTAACCAAGTTCAACTAGACATGAACTACTTACACTGGAGAATTGGGTAGAAAAGTTTCATTAAGTAAAATATTCACATACATTTTTATACAAATTTAATTATTCAGACTTAAAATAATTATTCAATGAAGCCTCAGTGCTGAGTAGCTTAAAAGGTCTCTTAAAACTCAAATATTTACTTTTGCATTTTATACCTTTTACCTCATCATTCATATTTCCAGGCTATATTTTTACCACCAGTGAAGTAATTGTGACTTATTTTATGTTTATGCGTATTTGTTTTGTTTTAATGAACAAAGTTTAGCCAATAGACCCTTTGGTAAGCTTGAAGTGCAGTGATATGGAGAAATATGTCATTAGTAGAAAACTGAATGGAAAAAAATCATGGTAGTATATCGTTCTAAGAACGGTTTAGTGTTTATCCTTCCTTAGTAACATCACAAAGTAACACATGAAAGAGGTGGCAAGGAGAATGCAGTCCTATATTTACAGGGGAAGGAGAGAAAGGTAGGCAGAGGATCAGGGTATTAGGTGAAGAAGACAAAAAGTGGTGAGATTGGCATATATTGTTCTTTTTTTAGCCAGAGTGGTTTATTATGCAACTCCACACCTGGGACAATATGAAAGCTGCAAAAAATGAGCACACAGAGTTGATTTACATTAGTAAGAGCTTGAGAATGAAAGAACACAGTAACAGAGTCCATTTCATAGTGACAAAGTGACTGAATGCTGCAACCATATTTGTTCTGAGGTCTGTATTCCTCATTTTGGAATGCAATTGAAAACTAGAGTAAGCTAGCAGGAGACAACAACTGTTTTATTATATACATCTCCAACTGATTTGCTACAGAACATTGTATATAAAACACTGCTGTACACACTGAACCATCAATATTTGTGAAAAATGACAGTGATATTTGTGGTGTGGAGCTAGCATGGTAGATCAGGCTATTCTGAACTAAACATGCCCTGCTTATATTCTTCTCATGCTGGTAGGAATTGTTGAGTCTTTGATCAAGATACCTTGTACGAGGATGCCCAAGAAGAGTTGTATCCTTGTGTTAGATGTTAATTTTTCTAAGGCTTTGTGTAATTTACACAGAATCAGGTTAGCCCTTATCTTACCTGAGCAGACGTGATAGTCAAAATATATCATCTTGATCAAATGTGACTAACAGATATTTTTATCTTAGGAACCACTGCTGCTGTCAGACACAATTTTTGAATATTTGTTTCTTGCAGATGAGAGTACGTTGTTCAGTAGCAGATGTGCCTTTGTTTTGTTTGTGTTTAAGCTTTACAGTGTACTCCTCTGTAGCATCTCCCTTCAAACTTACAGCTTGAGAAATCCATCAGAGAGTGCTGAATAATCTGCATATAGCAGTGGACTGGCTGCACCACAGATCGACCACATCTTCGCAAATACTGACAACAGAATTTGCCTCAGTGCAGATTTTTGTTGTATAGCACACATGATTTTTAGCAGTGTATGTGGCAAGCAGCCAGTTTTCTTCTGCAGGGAGTTAGAGAACCAATTGATGGCTGCATAGTGAAATGCCCTGTCATAGCAGACTGAAAGTGAAGAGCAATATGTGTTATGCAGTTGCATAATACATAGTAGAGGTGGAAGAGAAAGACAAGCTGTCTATCTCTTCTACCCTATCCTTGCTACTAGTGTATTTCAGTTTCCCCCTTGTATGCCTATCCACACCAGACCTTCATGAAGGATTTTGTGATATCACACTTCATTACCCATCCATATAACCTGCTTTATTTATCAAGTACTTTTTCTATGAAAATGTGCTTTCTAATGTCTGCACTAACCTTCATACCCTTGTTGGCACACCCTTCCTTTTTTTCTTTCTTTTTGAGCAGTATGTTATCACATTGTCATCTAAATGTCTTGCACTCCCATATCATGTACATCCTTTCTCACTTATCTTGAAATACAAATAAATTTAGCTGTTATAACTTCTTCTCTTCATGCTTCTTCTCCTAAATTATTTGATTACCATCACAGCCTTTCTTTGTACCTTTCCAACTACTTTGATGTTTTACATCTGTATGGGAACTGGAACTACACACAGTACTCTAGCTGAGACCTGGTGGATATTAAAACCTCTTTTTTTTCTTAAATGTCTTTCTTAAAGAATATGGCTCACCATTTTATAGTATTTATTCTTTTATTTTTTATTTACTAAACTATTTAGATGCCCGAAAATGGGTATTTTACAGATTAAACAACATAATACCAAAATGTTAAAATGAACAGTAGATTTGTAAGAACTGCAATCACAGGGGTGCATAAATACTTAATAGTTAAAACTTAAGATGCCTAAATAAGAAGCAACCTTTACAGGAATGACACAAATTCTCTTAAATGGTACCGTTTTACAGATCTCCTGAAGAAGGACTTAGAAATGCACAACTGAATTAGAAAATATAACTAATAAAAGGACAAGAGCAAAATGGGCAAAAGATGTATTAGATGTTTCTAGATGGGGACTTGGACTCACCAAAACTTGGTAATCTGAGCAGGATAAAGATCACAAAGGGCACAGTAAGTGAGTATCTAGAGTTTAAAAACACACCTTGGAATAAATGGCAGTCAGTATAGAGCATCTGGGACAAGAGTTATATATGGCAGGTACATGATATAGCAGTCAAAAGTCTGTCTTCAGAATTTGGCATCAGCTACAAGTGTGCCAAATCTCTATCCATAAACATAAGGTAAAAGGCACTATAGCAGTCCAAGCAAGACATTACCAGAGTGTAAACCACGATTGCCAACTCCAAAGTGAAATAAGGTACTTGGTCTTGGCTATATCGTTAAGATGTGAGATTGTCTTGATGAAACCAGATGTATTTATTTATTTATTTGACATTTGTTTACCGAGAAATTCGGACTGGGACAGAAAGTGCCCATTTTCAGTGGAGGCCCAGGGAGAAAAGCTCCACAATCACAGTCTTTCAAAAATCAAATACGGATATTTTAAATCACAAAGTGTCATGTTACACTACAAAACATTAGAGTGAAAAGTGTTATAATGAGAAAAGCATAGAACATATATGTCTGATAGTGGAGTGCAATGAAAAACATTAAGATGAGTTGGAGAAAATATGTGAGGAAAAACTCAATAGTCATATAATTTGTTACATAGATTAGTATGTGATAATGAGACCTGAGACAATTCTAATAAGCTATTTAAAGAGATATTAGAGATTGCATGATTAGAGACAGTGAGGTGAAACTGAGAGATGTCTTAGTATGAGAGAGGTGTTCTTTCAAATGGTAGCCAGAAGAAGGATGGAGAAAAGTAGAAGAGTGCAGCGTAGGGTGTCTTCAGGTAGCTTAGGTGAGAAGGGAGGAAAGAGAAAGAAATAGGGGAAAGGTATGCAGAGATGAAGTGGATAAGGTAAAGTAGAAAAACAAAAAAGGAGTGGAGTAGGAGGCTGGGAGGGTTGTGAAGTGCGATCTAGGTTGAAAGGGGTGAATGAAATATAGTGAGTAAGTTCAGTCATGACTAGCACAGGAGCAGGTCCAACATTTTATAAAGTATTCTTTTAGGGAGCATTTAAAGGTAGGTAGGTAGGTAGGTAGGTTAGAAATAATTCTGGTGGTTAGAAGTAAGGAGATCCATTTTTTTTTTTGCTACTGAGTATGAGTATAGGATTTGTCCAGGGGATTTATCCAGTTTATCTATGGTTAGAAGTTGTTTGTCTTCTGGTCAAAGAGTTCTTTTTTGAAAATATATGTTGATTAAAGGAGTAAGAGCTGAGCAAGCTAATGGTTTGTGAATGATTTTATATATTGTTATAAGTTGAATGTAGGGGGAGTTCCAGCCGGCTAAGTGTATGTAGAACTTCACAGTGATGGGTAAAGGAGGATGAATTAGTAGCAAACTTGGCAATTTTGTTACAGCAGCTTTCAAGTTTGTTTTTTATGGATGATTGTAAATTGGTTAGAATTGGTGCACCACAGAGTAGGGAGGGCAGAAGGTAGGTTTTAGCTAGAGTCAGTTTGTGGGTATGCTCAGAAAATGTTTGTTTCTGTATAGCATGCCTAGTTTGTGATGGGTTTCTTGATATTGTTTTGGATGTGGAGGTTAGATTTAAGATTATCATCTATTATGACTCCTAATAGTTTGGTTGTTGTATCTTTCGGCTTATCCCGGTTAGGGGTCGCCACAGCGGAACTCCGGTCCGCTAATGTTTGGTAGTGGATTTTTACATGCCGAGTTACCAGCCCTGATGCACAACCTTCAACAAAGGCATGCCCATTCATGCATGCCTCCACACAGAAGACGCTCTAGCTGAGAATCGAACATGACAACGTCTTTCTGTGAAGCGACAACGCTACCGCAGCACCACTCCTTATAGTTTGATATAGAGGACTAATTCAATTTCAGTGCCATTTGCCAAAAATATTTTAAAAGATGCTTTGTTGGGGGGGGGTGAGATTTTGTGGTAAAGAGGAGGAGTTTGTTTTTTGGGGGGGTTGAGTAGGAGTTGTGCTGTTGTAAGCTAGGTTTCTGTGGAGATGACAGCTTGTTAAGTGATTTGTAGGTGAGTTAAGGTGTTTGAAGAGCAGATGATGGTAAAGTCATCTGCATATTGAATCAAGGTGCCATTACAAGAAGATGACTAGCTTATTGATAAAAAAATTGAATAGTAGAGGGCCAAGGATAACTCCTTGTGGGACTCGTGTAAGTGGGAAGGAATGCAGAGATGGATCCTTGCCATTTTACAGCTTGTTGCCTATTAGCAAGGTAGCTAGAAAGCTATTGAATAAATGGAGATGCTAGACCCACGGTGCAAAGTTGATTGAGGAGTTTATAGTGAGAGACCATGTCAAAGGCTTTTGATAGATCTAGAAATACTGCAGATACACATTTATTAGAGTTGAGAGCTTTATTGACAGTGTCTGCAAATGGCAGCAATGCAGTAGAAGTGCTGTGGTCTGGCTGAATTCCATGTTGTGTATTGGTGATTAACTTATTTTGTAAGAGATAGTGAACAGATTGTTGATGTGTACATCTTTTCAGGATTTTAGAAAGGTGGGACAGGATGACTATGGGAAAGAAATTTGTAATGTCAGTGGAATTACCTCCTTTATGTAAGGGGGGTATTATGTGCCATTTTCTACAAATTAGGGACACAGGATTCTGTTATTGATCTATTAATAATAATGCAGATTGGGTATGCTATTGCATCTTCAGCTAGATTTAGGTGTTCCAGGGGAAGGTTGTCATCTGAGGAGGAACAAGGTTTTAATTCACTTAAAAACTTTGTTATGACAGTTATAGAAACTGGTTGAAAAGTAAAGTGGGAGGAGTTGTCTGTTTGTGTATTGGACAGGTTGCAGGTAGATGAGTTTTGTGAAGGAAATGTGCTAGGGTCTAAGGTAGGGGAAGTTGGCTATGTGGGAGGTGGCTGCATTAGTTGAGTTTGAGGTTAAGTTGGCTATGCATTCTATGAAGTATGTATTGAAATAGGTAGCTATTTGAAGAGGGAGAATGTCTGGGTATGAGCATGGATCCTTTTTTTGTATCTGAGCTGATGAGAGAGGATATGGAGGACCATGATTTTTTAGGGTTGTTTTTATTGCTATTTTGTACCCGAGTATAAGACGTTTTTATCTCTATTAACTTGTTTCTTGACTTGGTTTCATAGGTGTCTGAATAATTGCCAATTTGTGTCATTTTTATTCTTTTGCCAGTCAATCTGTGTTTTGTCTCTGTCTTTCATAAGGAGTTTGCATTGGTTGGTGAGCCTTGGGGTATAGCTGTTTTTAATTCTTTTTGTACACTGACTCTGATGTTATGGGCAATTTACAGCTTCTTACTAGCAGACATTTACCACTGTAAGCAGGCTGAATACACTAAATTAATATGTGAGCAACCATCGTTTTAATTAAATTCATGCTATGATTTTAGCAAAGGTGTATGATTAAATAAAGGCATCTTTTGGAAAGGCAGTTTCTTAGCTGTGCATTTGACTTTCGTGCAAATAAATCTTGCAAATAAACTTGCCTTTCAGGATCTTGTTATATATGACTAAGAAAAGTCTTCTATTTTACTTCTCTCCTCTTAGATATACATCCTACCTAATGAAGAAAGTGAATCTCCTACTTTATCTGCAAGCATACCGAAGGCAGAACTGAGGTGACATCAGCCTGAAGAATACTTCCAATTTCAACAAATTAAGGACAATCAAATTAAAAGAAATTCTAAGTACTACAACATGTAATAGGCATTGACTACATCTTGCAAACATGGGCATACCATGCATTTAATAATATAATATATAATATAATATAATATAATATAATATAATATAATATAATATAATATAATATAATATAATATAATGTATTGTAATATAATATAATATAATATAATATAATGTAATGTAATATAATATAATATAATGTAATATAATATAATATAATGTAATATAATATTTTCTTGTCACATAATTTGTAAGTAAGCAATACTTACACCTGTGAGTTCACATATTCTGTATGTTATTTAAATCAGTGGGATACATTTAAGTCTTAAAACAGCAGACTAATAGTAAGAAAACTAATTGTGGG
>NC_056746.1:1110931897-1110944397 GCF_019279795.1 Protopterus annectens | reverse complement strand
ATGTAATCTATTTAAAATGGGATAATTCACTACCTTGCATAAATAAGCTTGGAAATATTACATAAGGGTAATCACCCGTAATACATTTACAGCTACTTACATCAAGAATGCATTTTATAAGCAGAAGTTAGGAGCAGTTTTTGAAGCTGTTGTACTTTATTTTAGAAGCCTGGAACACTGCCTCACTGTGAGAGAGTGACTGTTGAAAAAAGATTAGCAAAAATATTTGACTTCCCTAAAGCCTGGCAGCTGTTTTTGTCTGAGATGAGCTGACTTTCTACAGATTCTCTCTTTTTGATATGCTGCTGGGAAAATCCTAAGCCTTAAGAACCTAAGACCACTTCTATGTTATCTTCAAAGGGTCCTTTAAAAAGCTGAGCCTGCTCCATTTATAATTAAAAGCCATTCCATTTCCACCCTGAAGAAGCTGCGGTGGTATTTTGTCCAGGAGTGATGTAGTGAGCAGTTATGAAAAGGCTTTTGTATTTATTAAGTTAGAAGAATATGACGAAGAGCTCAACATTGCTAAATTGTGGGATAGTATATGGATAGTGTGTCACCTCTAGGGAGCTGGAATACATAATAGCAAAGCTGCCACCCATTTTCTTTATTCTGTAAGTTCTCATTAAATTATAGCCTGTCAGGAGAATGTCTTCATTTATAAGCCTAGCCATGCAACTCAAATCATTTGTGTCCCTTTGTTGTTGGGTCCTTCCTGTTTTTCAGCTTATTGCCCACTTTCCTAATTTACCATGAACATAAGGCAGAGGAAAGCTTAAACAATTGCATTAACACTTTTGTAAAAGAGAGGACATCCAAGGCATAGCAGAGACATTTTGGCCTTTCATTCAGTACCTCATTTCAGGCAATAAGCAACCCAGCCTTTATTCTCTCCCACTGCAGCCATAGGGAACTGACAACCCTCCTAGATAGTATAGCTTGTACTGGTATTAGGACATATTTTTTACAAATCAGCTATAGAAAGGATAGTCAGATCACTGTTACTGAAAATATTTTTTGGGTAAATATCTACATGGAAAAAATGTCCTGTTTTAAAAAAGGAAACGTGTAGAGCATCCAAGCCTAGTTTTGGGCACACGTGTTCAAAGAGGATGGTGTGCATTTGCCAAGATCAGGAAAGAGAATTTTTACAGCAGATATTTTGCAATATTTGAGAAACACTAGGCAGGATTTTTATCAGGTCAAAAATTTAACAGTCCACAGATAGCAACATTTAATGCATCTCTGATGGTTGTTAATGCTAGGAGTATTAACAATAAAGTTTTTTTTTTACTGGAACATTTGCTACGTTCCCAGAAGTTTGATGTTGTTATTGTTTGTGGAATATGGTTAAAGAACAATGACTAGAAACAAGTTCTGTCAGGGTATAAATGTTTTTACTATCACATTCTAGACATTCTAACAATATTCAGATAGAGGTGTTATGATAGGGATTAAAGATAGTTATGAACCCGTGGGTATTACATTTTCAGTGACAACACCAATACTATAGACTGTGTAACTGTGACAATAAAGACAACCCTGGAGCATATAACAATTCTTGGAGTGTACAGACCACCAAAGTCAAGTGCTGATGATCTAGAGGAATTCATACATTTATTGCATGAAACACAGGAAGGAAGAATAATATTAGCTGGGGACTTAAATTTACCAGAAACAGACTGGAATAATATTGAATCAACAACATTAGTAAAGAAATTGTTCACAGTGTATACTCAGGAACGACAAATGCTTCAGATCGTAAAAAAAACCCTACTACGGTATGGAGCATACTAGTCACTGTTTGTGTTCCTAAAGAAATTACTTTTACTTCAAGGCATGTTTTACCACCATTGATGTGCAGTGATTGTGGAGTTATAAAGGTTAATTTGTTGCTAGATATTTCTGCCAAACTGAAATCTAAACCAATGCACAGAAGGTTCATTACAAATTATATGGAAGCAAAACAGTTGCTATGTAAAATGAACTGGAGTGAGGTGTTTAGTGGAAAAACTGCAGATGGAATGTGGAAAAATTTGAAAGAGAAATTGTTTAAGTGCAAAAAAATGTTTAACATCAAGATCTAGGCATACAGTGTCAGGGGATATATCTCCATAAGAACAAGATGTCTAATTAAGGTGAGAGACAAAAAATATAAGAAACAGAAGAGAGACTGAACTACAACTTTGGAAACTGAACTAAACAGGCTGGACAAACAGATTGAGCATAGTGTGAGACAAGATCAAGAAAATTTTGAAGAAAATTTATATAAAGATGTGCATCATATGAAACCTTTTTACAGATACATAAGATGTGAGAGGAGTAAAGACATACAAACTGATAAACTGTGTGCAGATTCTGAAATTTATTCTCAGACAGAACAGATTATACATATATTTACAAAATCTTATGCAAAACAGTTTGACTTCACACAAGGGGCGATAAGTTGTCCTAGTGACATCCAGGTAACCTCAGATACTGGAATCAAATTAGATTATACTGAAAAAGAACTGCACAAACTGGATCCAAACAAAACACAGGGAGGTGACAGAACTAGAAACAATGACCTGAGAACACTAAGGTTCATAGGATCATAGGAGATTACTAGGCTATTGGTCCTGAGGCCCTTATAAGCCTTGCCAAGAGTTTAGCCCATGTTTAGCCAAGTCCGCACCTGATGCCCCTGTCCAACAGGGACACAGGTGGAATCCCAGGGGTATATTTTCTATTTCCCATCCAGTTATCCAGGTTGTGTTTAAAAAGGGATAATAAGGTACTCTACTTGACGTGGAGAAGAAGTCTATTCCATAGATGGGGGAGTCTCTGGGACACAAATCTATCCCACCAACAAGTCCTATTGATATCACAGACCAGGTTGAGGTCGTGCGTATGGGCTGCTCGAGTGGAGCCTGACTTGCAGATACGCAGCAGTCCCGTCAATGCAGGGTCTGAGATTGCTTTGTTTGCCAGACAGTGGTCACCTCTGAGGAGTCTGTATGAAACTGAGTAGATGGGCAAGGTTTTTAGCCTATCTGTGTAGGGTAGATATTTGAGGCCCTGGATTCTCCTGGTGAGGAACCTCTGTGGTCTCTCCAGTTGCTGCATGTGCTTTGTGAGGTACGTGCCGAAGGGAGCGTACTCAATAATTGGCCTTATAAAGGAAAAATACAAGTATGTTATGATCTCTTTGTCCCTGGATGAGATACCCTTAATTATGAGGTAGGCCATGTAGAAAGCTTTCCATATAATGGAAGCAACATGGTGGTCAAAAGTCAGGTTGCTATCAACCTGGGTGCTCAAATCCCTCACAATGGATAGAGTGGAAAAATTTTTGCTGAGTGTCAGCCAGTAGATTGGCTATATCTACAGCATTTGTGATGTCCTTGACCTCCAGTTCTAAACAGATCTGGGTGCTTCCTTTGAGATTGCGGACATATGTGAAGAAGGCCTTATGACTGTCTCTAGTAGATGTGGCCAATTTGGACTTGAAGTTGGTTTTAGAGGATTTCACTAGTGCTCTTATTTGCTTGTTGGGCTAAGGAGAGATTGCTTCCAATTGGGCACCTGCTCCTTCTTGGTCCTGGACAGCAAGTGTTTTCCTTTTGTTATATAGTTTATTTAATGCAGATGACCACCAGACAGGTTTACTCTTCCTTGCGGAGGATGATTTTGTCTTGTCAGGTATTCCTGATTCCATACATCTTTATAAATGCTTGCATAGTACTTTGGTGTAGAATAGATTTGGACATTGGTGCAAGTTCTTAAAGTAGGGGAAGGGGCTGTGAAGCTATTTATACCATCCCCCAGGAGGTTGTAATCAGCTTTGGAGAAGTTTTATTGTTTGACCCTAGCTAGAGAGAGGTCGGGGAGATGGTGACTTCGAAAGTGACTGCTTTATGGTCGGATCTTACCAGTGTCAGCAAGAACTTACAGTACCATTATATCTATTATTCACTAGGTCATATAAATATGGGGAGATTCCTCATGATTGGAGATATGTGCTTTTTAAACCTGTCTTTAAGGTAACTGGGAGAAGGACAAACCCAGAGTCATATAGACCTTTAAGTCTACTTTCATGTTGTGGAAAAGTAATGGAGAAAGTAATATTGGATAAGTTATTGTCAGAACTGGATAGGTTGGGACTTGAAACCATATATCAGCATGCATATGTTGAAAATAGATCTGTTATCACCAGTAACATGATGTTCTATAACAATTTAATAACAGCTACGAATGAAAAATTATGCTGTGATGTAATTTATATAGATTTAGCTTCACCATTTGATAGGGTAATATGCAAAACACTGATCAATAAATTAGAACAACTAAGTATTGATGTACTCGTGATAGGATGGATAGCTGCATGGCTTACAGATAGGACATGGCAAATATCATACAGCAACTGGGCAGGCAAAATCCTTGGTTACAGTCAGGGTGTCCCACAGGGTTCTGTCCTAAGCTCTTACTTGTTTTGACTGTATCTTTCAGACCTAACTTTTTCATCTGAGGTGTTCTACAGTCTATATACAGACAACCTGAAATTGGGTAAACTTATCACATGTGTTACAGATAAGGCATGTCTGCAAAATAACTTGACTAAATTGACCATTTGGGCACAGGAGAAAAATATGCTGATAAATACATTTATTTATTTATTTTATTTATTTACATTTGTTGACCGGGAGTGTCCGACTGGACGTAGGTCCATTTTCAGTGGAGGCCTGGGGAGAAAAGCTCCACAGTTAAAATAAACAGACAGTAGTTACATTGGATTACATAGCGATTAACAATTTAACATAGCAATTAATTACAAACATATTTACAGATGAAGAACATAGTACATCAGTAGTCAACTAGAATCTTTATCTGCGAAGTACATAACAGACATTAACAAATGTTACAATAAGAAGTTCCTGCTGTATAATAAGTACTAGGCTTATGAGCATCTGAGCTTGCTGTAATCAAGGTAGTTAGTGGGGTGGAAAGAAAGGTAGTGGTTGGATGGGGTGGGTGATATTAGAGTGGGAGTTGCAAGGGCATAGCCAGCATGTTTTTAGGTGTGCTTTTAGTAGAAGTGGGTGCATGATGGTACGGAGGTAATTGTGGGTGGGAGGGAGTTCCATAATTTGGCTATGGCACAAGAGAATAGTGCTTCACCAGCACAGTTACTGGCTTTAGTGATCTGCAAGTGATTTTTGTTGCTGGATCTTAGTGGTCTGGTGGTGCGATAGGGTTGGAGTAGATTCTGGAGGGATGGGACATTTAGTGGATGGTTTACTAGTTTGTGGGCGAGTGATAGTTGATACCATTGAAGGAGGTGAGGGAGTTCAAGCCAGCCCAGTTCAGCAAGTGAGAGACAGTGGTGACTATGGTAGGATGCCCCTGTGGCAAATTTGGCTATTTTGTTGTAGCAGGTCTCTAGCTTGTTTAGATCGCATTGCCTTAGGTTGGTATATATTGGAGAGGCATAAAGTAGGGTGGAGATAAGGTGGAAATTTGCTATTGAAATCTTTGCTGCTTTGGTGAGAAGTTGCTTATTTCTGTATAACGCTCCTAGTCTTTTGTGGACTTTTTTATGGTCATGGATATGTGAATGTCAAATTTTAGTTTGTCTATTTCCACTCCTAGCAATTTGGTGTGTTCAGTTGGGTATATAGTGGTGTTGTCTTTTGCTGTGATGTTAAAGTGAGAGTTGTTTTGAGTATATTTGGTGGGTTGGAAGATGAGTAGTTTAGTTTTGTTTGGGTTGAGTATTAATTGGGCATTGGATAACCAAGTTTCAACAGAGGAAAAAGCTTCCTGTGTGATTTTTTGCAGTTTGGGTAGGGACTGGGTTGAGCAGATGATGGTTGAGTCATCTGCGTATTGCATGAGTGTGCCATGTTTGGTGGCAGAGGCTAGATTATTGGTGAAAGCAGAGAAGAGTAGGGGTCCAAGGATGGATCCTTGGGGAACCCCTATGGAGACAGGTAGTTGGGGAGATATGTTATTCTGCCATACAACAGATTGTTGGCGGTCAGACAGGTAACTCTGAAACCAGTTGGTGACTGATTGAGAGAAGGATAAGTTATTGAGGACAGAGATGAGTTGTTTGTGTGGGACCATGTCAAATGCTTTAGATAGGTCTAGGAAAGTAGCAGAGGAGAGATAGCCATTGTTTTTATGCTGAAGGATAGTGTTAGTAAAGGAGAGTAAGGCAGTGGTGGTGCTATGGTTTGGTCGGAAACCATGCTGAGTATTGGAAAGGAGGTTGTTAGTAAGGAGGTAGTCTGAGACCTGAGAATGTATGCATCTCTCTAGTATTTTGGAGAGTGGAGAGAGAATAGCTATGGGGCAGTAACTGGTTAGTTCTGTGGAGGGGCCGACCTCGTGGAGGGGAATTATATGTGATACTTTCCACAGTGTGGGAACGTAACTTTCTGACAGAGTTCGGTTAATCAAGATGGATACTGGGTAGGCCAGATAAATACATCAAAAACTAAGCATATGAGATTTGGAAGACATAAATTGAAAGGTGAATATTTAATACAGCACACAGTGATTGAAACTGTAGACTCATTTAAAGAAATGGGTGTATGGGTAGATCCAGCTTTGAGTTTTTCTTATCATATCAACCAATGTGTTAATGATAGTTATAGAACTATAGGCTGTATAAAAATATTTATAAAGTCTAAGAAATCAGAACTTATGAAGTCATTGTTTGTTAGTTACATTAGACCCAAACCTGAGTATGGAATAACAATATGAAACCTTATAAGAAAACAAGCATGAGTAAACTAGAAAGAGTACAGCGGAAATATACCAAAGGCATCCATGGATTTGAAAATTTAAGTTATTATGAAAGACTAAACTATCTGAACTTGTACATTGTCTCTTATAGATATCTAAGAGGAGATCTTATTCAGGTATATAGGGCATTTAGAGACAACTACCTATGGGAATATTTGGGGTTATCAAAAAGTACTAGAGAACCATCAGACAACCTATGTAGAAGATTCTATAGGAATGAAAAGTGTACTAATTGGTTCTCTGACAGAATAGCCCATGCATGGAACAGACTACCAAATTACATTAAAGTAAGTACTAATTTAGATATTTTAAGAACAGCCTGGACACTTATTATGGGAACAAGTGTTTTGGTATATTGGCAAGCTAGAAGGGCATTAATGCTCGTGCTTGAAATATTTGTATGTATGTATGTATGTATGTATGTATAAACCAATATTTTACTAGATCCATTGTTGTACAGAAGTGTCTTCTTTTCCTGCAGCACTATCTAGAATCTAGTTATATGTCTGTACATAATGTCCATGTAAATTTGTCCATATAAATTAACACTTGGATTAATGGAAACTTTTTAAAGCTGTGTGCTGGGGGAGGAAGCAAATAAAAGAAGAGCAATTGCAACCAATACATTTTTACCTTTATATAAATAATTTAACTTAGGCATTGTGTATAGCTGAAAACAGAAAGGTCTTGTTACTCCATGCTTAGATGACGGCAAAGAACACCTACAGGAGTTCATAACAAAATCAGGTTACTGACGATTTTCAGGGTTTCAAGGAGTAATAATTTCAAGTGCTTCCATTCCAAGTGAATGAAAAGAACAATTAAGAAAAAAAAGTTAGAAAAATGTCATCTTATGAGGACAAACTATATTATGAGAAAGGAAGCACATAGCTGAAAAACATAATCACATCAGTATGTCCACACAGTCAGATAATTTTGGGTTAGAGCAAATTAAAGAAAAAATAATAACTATTTCAAATATTACAGTTATTAATATTATATAGAACATCAAGATAACATTTTTTTTCAATTTTTGACTGTATACCCATCCTTCAATAACTTCTTACAGCTATAATGACTACTCTGAGCAGGGTGACACATAACCAAGCTGAAGGCCTGCAAGTAAATGGACAGTTATCCAAGCCTGTGATAACAGTATTGAAAGGTATAGTAGGATCAAACAGCTCTGTATCCATGTTTCCACTTTTGAGCTCTCATGAAATTACCATAGTAATGCAACTCAGAATAGGCACATTAAAAAAGTAGTAGGGAATTTCCATTTATACCATTTCAAAACATCACAATCTTCCAGGTCATGAATACCAGAAATATATTCAGTTACTACAGGTAGTAAAAAGTTTTCTTAAGAGATAATGTACCTCCTGAGGCTCTTCTAAATGTTTTATAGACCTGTGTCTCCTCACTCTACAGATACAGCTATACAGATAGAAGTTAATGCACCAAGATTAAAATAAAGTGACCTGTGGTTGTAGCTCTGACAATAGCCAGGACACTCATTCCATTCAGAGGAGACTGTAACTGAGTTCAAATGCTGGTACAAGTCCAAGGTAAGCTCTCAACTTGTGTAGCTAATGAAAGCACCTAATTGTTTCACTTAGTAAAAGTTGAAGCATATGTGACGTTATCTCTCTGGTCCAGTAATCAAAGAGCCTGAATCATCACCACTAATTGGAGATGGACATTCACTTGGAATAAAAATATATACACACAGTATTTTCAGGTGCAACTCTCTGCATCAAGCGCAATTTCCCTTAAGAGCAGACAGGAAACACACTCAGTCTGGGGCCTGGATTTCTATCTCTGTCTCTCTCAAGGGCCCCAGTGAGACTCCCCATTGGCACAGCTTTAGGGTTGAGTCATCAGCCGAGTGTGCAAGCCAAGTTCTCCAGCACCCTCTCTGTGAAATCAGTGCTTTGTGTCCCTGCTCCAAGCAGCTGACACACACACACACACACACACACACACACACACACACACACACACACACACACACACACACACACACACACACACACACAGGCACACTCTGTTGGAGATTTGATTTGCAAACACACACACACACACACACACAGACACACACACACACACACACAGACACACACACACACACACACACACACACACACACACACACACACACACACACACACACACACACCTGGGAAAGGCTGGCACAGATTTACTAGCCATGCCCCTTTCTACCCAGACTATAAGGTAGTTACTGCCACCAGACACTCCAAAGCCAGCTGCTAATACCCTCTTACAAGAGTACCCAATTATACTGAGTGAAATTAATATTAATACAAATGGTAGTGTTTTGACCAATGCAATAAGGCTTTCTGGGAGTGGCCACAGTGTCAGTGAATAAATATAAGTACACTCAAAGGTTAAAATGTTCTTTAAAGGACCAGCCACAATGAAAAGTTTAAATATATTTAATAATAAAATAACATGAAAATACTAAATATCTATTTACAATATACACCAGAGTTAGTTTAAATCACAGGAAATATTAAAATAACACAGATGAATAGATTCACACAGATACAGAAAAACAGTAGTTAGCTAATTTCACTATATTTTCCTGACTGATCTAAAGAGTTATTATTCCCTGGTCACTTACTTGAGTAAGCCATGATGAAGTGGGTGAGTGGTCTTCTTTCTATGTCAGGTTTCAAAAACAGACTGCCCTACTTCTCCTGGCTTAGCTGGCAATACCTCACATCATCACAGAATACATGGGATTATTCCCCTAGCAGTACTATAGATTTTCTTACAGACTGCAACTCCTGTAAAGAGCCTGACAGCTCCTTTCATTATACAATATAGCAATATCCCATAGTGAAAGCACTGAGGAGAAAACACTTTGACATCCTCAACCAGTCCTTAACAGACATATGGACTGGTCAGTCATTGACTGTCTTTAGTATTCACTGAGTTAAAAATGTTCTAACTGAAGAAGAAATGGCTTTACTCATGGATCCATGTACCCTAAAATCTTGGAGTTCACTTGCTTGCTCAAATTAGATTGAAAGAAATGATTGCCTGAGACTGATGTGCACTTTTTGGGATCTTTTTTTGTCATTTTAAGTGGCATGTGACTATAGTGCTGGTATTTATAAAATTAGGGGGGGTGTATGTGGTGCAAGCAGAATTGCCCCATGCAAAAACACTTGCTTTGATCTGTCCAATTACTTTATGTGTATAACAGGCTGTTTTTCAGATTATAGGGCTACCCATTCCTGATGCAAGGAATTCATGTTGTTATCTCCATGTAGGAAGTAAGAAAAATAGATGGTATTACATGCCTCCACTGTAGCAAGGAACATTCTGTGCAAGCTCTAGAAATACAAAATTGCTATGCCAAGGTGTTGTTGCATAAAAGCAACTTCCTTAGCCTGAAATACATTGTAAATCAAGTACACACTTTTAAAATTAAGAGAGATGGTCAAAACATTCATAACAGAATGATTAACTGCAAAAACATTTCAATTCTGTGTTCAGTGTGAGCTGATTATGAGCCTTTTCTTAGGCAGCTTCACACGTATGTGCCATAATTTCCCACCAGTTTAGAGTTGTAATTTGCAAATACTAATTATTTTGTTTGCCTTAAAGACACGGTTAGAAGCCGACCTACAGATAGATGGTGCTTGAATAGATATGATGATATGAACTATGAAGACGGTGCACCTTAAAAGTGTGCAATTTAACAGTGTTTAACTGAGCTCCCAAGCTTCAATCATGCCACGTCATCACAGCAACCAGAGTGATGACACTATTCTAGGAGCCATGCAAAATAAATATAATAAAACCAAGCAGCGAAAAAGCAGCTCAAGGTATAATGCTGTAATTTAAATAGGTTTTTGAATGAAAAACAGAACCTATACAACTAGTATAATGCATTCTGAGGCCAGAATGCATTCAGAACAATATCTGCTCTCTATAACTCATGTAAAGGGGAAGCACATCAGAAATATGTGAAGGGAGCTTTACTTGGGATACAAATTAGGAAGCACCAAAGAAATCAGCACAGATGAGAAGTTTGAGGAAATGTTTTTATTCCAGTGGGTGTGTCTACTTATTCCTAAATGACAGGTAACAGACAGATTGTTTGATGTGTTTGGTTAGACCTAATCAATAAAAAATAAATAAAAAATGCCTAAAAATAAGATGTCTGTACCAATGCCAACATGAATTAATAGTTGGAAAGGTTAGCTGAAATGGTGGGGTTATCTTTCATTTTTTTTCTTTCTTCCCCAAGTTATTTATCTTCTTTTTTCATGAAAGACGGGATACTCATCACTGTGGCATATGCAAAATGGACATTCAATCTTCTTGTCTCGTTCAAAATTTCTTTGATACAGCCAATCCTATTCAATAGACTTTTGGGGACCTAACACATCACTTCTTGTCCCTGCACCCATTGTTAGTGGATACAATTTTTATTGCCTGTAGTAGTATTCCTTACGTACAGCCCAGTATTCATTACAACGTATTTTTATCCCCCTAACTGGACTCACAGTACTAGTGCTATAGTGCTAAGATACCCAAGGAGGGTTATTAAAGACTTAAAGATTAGCAATTGCAACATGAGTTTACATGCTTTATTTTTTGGAGTGTTGTACTTCACAAGACATAAAAAAAAAAAAACAATTAAACTAGATTTGCATACTTATTCTTTTTACAAGTTGTTAAGAGATGTGGTGTATTCACCCAGAAAACAAAAGGTCTCATTCATTGATATCATCTCAGGGTTTTCAAATGAGTATCAGTTTGAGTGTGAGTGTCAAAAATGTAGAGCTCCTTTTCAGGATTAAAGCAGTACAGTGAAAATAGCAACATATAGTGACAGGGAATCCAAGGAGCAGATTATAGTAAAAATGAGGGAGAGATCTAACATTGTAGCATCATTCTACATTAAACATAGCAGACCATTAATCAGGTGGCATTCCCCAAGGCCTATAACCTAGCTCAGCTGGCTACTACACCACCCAGAAATACTTCCTCAGACTATTAATAATCCCACAGACAGATGAAGGAGTTGTGTCTCTTCTATCACAGCGGCACTCAAAAACACAGGAAATGCTATTCTTTACCTCCATCCACTGTAACAGATATTCCTTTCCATGAAGATACTGACCACATACCTCTCAACTGTACCAAATTCCGCTGTGTTTACCAGTTTTGAAGTCAAAATAATGGGGTGCCACGAATTTCTGAGTGGCCCCTTCAATTTCTGATTTTTTTCTATTTGTTTTATGTTTTTGTAAAAATTTACATTGTGGCTGGCATCACCATTTATCGCCAGCATATCAGCAACATTATCAACTTGCAGGGCCGTGTGTGAGGATGTCAGCTTCATGAGGCAGACTGCAGCCTATTGGACTCAGCCAGACAACTACATTGGGACTGGGAGAGTGTGGAATGGGATACCAGCAGCAGCAGCAGTAACAATGAAGAGCAGGCCTAGCCTGTGTGGACAAGAATTGCACATTCCATTTCCATACTTTTCAGCAGTACGCAGAGTCAAGCAGTCCACCCAGCGCACCCACTCACCCAAGTCCACAGGATCCAAGATGAGAACATTTGCTTTCTTCAGTGGCTCGACCTGGAAAAGAGCAACCCGGCAGTGCCACATATACTACCTTAGTACAATGAGTGGTTTTGTTACATCCCAACTGGGCGGGGCT